>NC_133127.1:43269812-43572842 GCF_048418815.1 Hemitrygon akajei | reverse complement strand
TCAAGAAGTGGCAGAGACATGAAAATCAAAAGGTACTCCACGTTATCCTGGAGCTAGAGGGGGAGGGCCTGTTTCCTGTTTAACAGCCTGTTTGGCAGTCTCAAAGGTGGCTTGCTGGTCAACACCTCATTTGAAAGGGGTCTTTTTCTGAGATATTTAATATAATGCTCTCAGTATCATCATTAGGTAGGCAATATGTTTTTGCCAATATCCAAGGAACGAAACACTGGGTTTCCTCTTTAGAGGTAGGAACCACTGAACCTAATATTTTTAGTTTGGTATTTTCCATTGTCTGAAGTGGCATTATATTCCAGGAAATAACACATTCTGGCTGTGGCCTTGGAGCTTGTCGGGAATAATAACCCATCCCTTTGCCTTCAGAGTGGTAATCACCTTGTCTAGTGCCTTCACCACCATCTCCTCCAAGAGTCCCTGCAATAGGATATCACCCATGTAGTGGGATACTGAGATGGTTGGGTTGTGTGAGATCCCTTGTAGGGCTCAAGCTATAAGACATAAGGTCAGGCTATGCACACATCCCTGGAGAAGATGACAAAATGTAAACTATCTTCCTTCCAATATAAAGGCAAATTGATCTTGGGTTTCAGTACTCAAGGTATTGGTAAAGAAAGCATTGACCAAATACACAACAGCAGACCAATGGTCTCGACAATGGTTACTAAATTAGGATCAAACCCTCGGTCCAGAACAGTAGTCATCCAGCCAGAGGAAGAGTGAGAGTCTTGTATTGTTAGAGATATGCTTTTTTTTAGCAGGAAGTGTAATATATGTCCCTGTATTCTATCTGAGGTAAATGACACTTTTATTGATAAGAGCTTTACTATTATCTTTGCTGACTTGTTCCACATTCAGCGAAAGAATAGAGTGTCAGGTTGCTGCTTCTTGTGGGATCTTACTGTACATCACTACAATGCTGCAAAATGTTCAAGATTCGAGATTGTTTAATGTCATTTTCAGTGCACAAGTGTAAAGGAGAACAAAATAATTGTTACTACCGATCTGATGCAGCACAAAATGAACACAATAGATATATAAGATAGCTTGTATAGATTGATTGTATATCCATAAAATGACACTAGTGTCAAGTACCCCATGACCGGGTTAAGAACCAGCAGAAATGGAAAACACCTTGGAGTCTGGTATTACCGTAAACTAATAGTGTTTATTAGTAAACTAAGCAATACAGTACTATAAAATGCAAATATATGAAACAAGTTAGCAATGATATATACAGAAGTGTGGAAATAGGAGCCAAAACCAAGCTCTTTCAGAGCTAGGGGTGAATAGATACATTCTTACGATATGATGCAGAGTTCAGTTTAGTTCAGGTCGAGGTAGTTGTTTGAGTATCATTGGAGTGAGAGGTGATGCTGTTGCTGTCAATCTTCCCGTTGTCTTCCTGTTGTGGTCTCCGACTATGACCCTACCACGTACGACCGTTCTTCAGTGATGGACCTGTCACCCAGGCAAGGGTGGACACAAAAACAGTTCCCCACCGGTCGCACCTTTTCACACTGTGAGCCACTGATCGATTTCCCTGAATCGATCCTCCAAAGCCCCCACCTTCATGTGGGTGCACAAAACTCATTGTGTCCCGTGGTGTGTCTGCCTGTGTCTCAGCAGACCTGCTTTTTATCCCCACGTGCTGGACACTGACTGTCCATCAACTGGCTCCGCCCTGCTGTCTCTGCAGGAATCTTAACAAGCAGGCAAAAAGTGTCCTTGGAGCAAAGGTAAATAATCAGCCGAAGAACCATAACATTAAATCATGTCTCTCTCTCTCTCACATCTGCGCTGGATGCCTTCCCCCCCCCCCCCCCACCCTCCTCAATAGCAGCACAGGTCAATAGGGTCAACTCTGGACCCCATCTCAAACTCAGTTTGCCCATCACACGAGGCACAGGAGTATCTGTACATAAGGTGACTCTGACAGGAAGTGATAAATTAGATAAATGGTGGTGGCAGGTTGGGGTGGGGGTGGGTTTCGGATGGGCGGGTTTGTAGCTGGAGGTGTTGGTCAGCCTTTATTGCTTCAGGAAAGTGAATGTTTTTGAGTCTGGTGGTCTTGGCATGAGAGCTACATAGCCTCCTTACTGATGGGAGTGGGACAAACAGTCCGCATGAGCATGGTGGGTGGGATACTTCGTGATATTTCCAGTCTTTTTTCTGGCAACTTTCTGCCTATATGTGGCAATGTTTCTTAAAGCAGAAAGAATGTACTGACGTTGTAAACTCATTACATCAGTGCAAGTTTTCTTTTTACGAAATTGCCTGTTTTCAATTATATCTTAATCTCCAATAACTTGGAAAAGCATTTAAAGGAAATAATTTTGTGTGTGGTATAATTAAAAGATTAATCATACTATGGTCTAAATAACAGCTCTATTGAACATCTCCTCACATGCTTAGTTTTCTTCTGGAGAAATGCTCAACTATTTTCATCAAACAGTCTGTTTCAATTTGGCTATTAAATTGTCTTAATGATCATTTCTCAAAATATAAAGCAATTGCTCTGTTATGGAACATACAGAGCTGTTAATGCAAATACCCACTGCTGAGATAATGATCCAATAGATGGAGCAATGGAGGGTTTTCTTTTCAATTCCAGACATACTGCATTTGTGTATTTATCTACCTCAGCCTATTTCTTGTTAGAATTTGTAAAACAAAATCAAGACCAGGAATTAAACTGGACCATAGAAAGAATTCTCCAGAGATTGAGTAACATTGTAAAGGTGTACAAAGGATGAAGTGTGGAAATCTGTAAAAATTGTTTGTGCTTTCCAAAGCCAACTGCAAAAAGGATTAAAAGGCAATTGGCAGGTGGCAGGCAATCTGAAAGAAAGACACCTTTACAGTATATAATGCCTTTCATTATGTGGATAAAATACTTGTGAATTCTGGCTTCTATATTAATGAGAAAATGCAACATGTAGGCCAGAGGGATCTAAATAAATGTTTCATCATTGTAGATGGAATTTTAGAGGAAAGGCAATTCCTCAACGTGTTGATTAGGAAAAAAAGATCATAGATCTGTGGTGTACAAAATAAACTTTTCACATCAATCTTCTTGAGAGCATTAATGATAACTTTATATATTAAATGGACTCTACATGGATGGAAGTGCTTTCTGGATAAATTAATGAATCCAAATATTTTTGCTCAGTAAGGATGTGGATTAAAAAAAATTCTTTGATACATAGAGCACTGTTTCATGTCCTGAAAACCTCAGGGGTTTCACCATCATTAAACACCTTGTCACTGTTATACAGACAACTTAAGGTGGGAATGCTGGGAAATTTCATGAAATCATAAAGCAATACGTCACAGATACAGGCACTCTGGTCTAATCTGTCCATGCTAACCACACTGCCCATTGAACTAGTTCCAATTTCATGCGTTCGGCCCATATCCCTCAAAGCCCTGCCTCTACATGTACCTATCCAAGTGCTCCTTAAATGTTACCATTGTACCTAACTCAACTACTTCCTCTGGCAGTTCATTCCATGTACTCACTATCCTCTGCATGAAAAAGGTTGCCTCCCAGGCCCCATTAATATCTTTGCTTGTCACCTTATTCCTATGCCTGGGTGTTAAATTGCTCCTCAAATGACTGAATCCTCTATCAATTGAGAATGAATCTTATTTTGGTTCCTGCACAAAAGATCTGCCTGGAAGTTCACTCCATACCAAAGGTGCTCAATGCACATTGGGGAAGATTACACAAGCCCCAGTCTGCAGCTCAGAGTATCCTCCTCTCCATATGGCACCCACATGCCTCTGCTTACCCAGTCTAGATGGAAAGGGCAAAACAAGTCAACTCTTGAGCTGGATCTGGAGGACAATATCCATTGGTTACTGGTCCTCTCACTGAGAGCTTAAAGTGGTGTTAAAGCTATAAAGCTTCTGTACCCTTTGACAAAATCTCAGCATATCAAAACTGGCAATATGTTCAATATACTTTTAATATCTTTTATTAATTCAATGACAGTTACAAGCCATCAGCATTGACATGAAGGAAAAACAGATTTTTTTAAAAATTATGAAGTTAAGTTAATTGAACAATCAGAAATAATTGCAAATTATCAAAGTCAAATAAAATAATATTTATTTACCTCTTTGCCCCTTAATCCACAGTTTGGGAAATTCTGTTGGGAACAGGGTCTGCAATCCTGTGCCTGGGATCAGGGAAGGATCTGGCTGGGAATTCCCAGCATAATATTGGAGTAGCAATTGCTGCAGGGGGACTGCAAGTGGTGTCTAATGACGGGTGCCACTAGACAATACTGTGCCATCTTTTACTCGGGGCAACTCAAGCTACCATTTTCAACAAAACCTTGTGCAGAGCCCCAAGTCACATTGAAGTTTATACGGCATACTGTGCGGTGTCCGGTCAGAACTATTGACTCCAGCCAAAAGCCATGCACTGTGCAATCATGCTTTACACTCCCTTGCACCATTCAAGTCAGGAATCTGTAGTCGGGATAATGCTTGAAGCTGTCATTAAGGAAGAAATAATGAGGCATATAGAAAGGAGTGGTTCCATTCAACAGACGCAGCATGGATTCAGAAAGGGCAGGTCCTGTTTGACAAACTTCCTGGAGTTCTTTGAGGACATAATGAGTGCAGTGGATAAAGGGCAACAGGTGGATGTCATATACTTGGATTTCCAGAAGGCATTCTATGTGGTGACGCATAAGAGACTTATAAATAAGATACGGATGCATGGAGTTGGAGGAAGTGTATTGGTTAACCAATAGAAGGCAGAGAGTTGGTATAAATGGGTGTTTCTCCGGTTGGCAGTCAGTGGTGAGTGGAGTGCCGCAAGGGTCAGTGCTGGGCCCGCAGCTGTTTACCATTTACATTGATGATTTGGAAGAGGGGACTAAGTGTAACGTAGCAAAACTTGCTGAAGACACTAAACTGAGTAGAAATTCAATTTGTACAGAGGATGTGGAGAGTCTGCAGAGGGATGTAGATAGGTTAAGTGAGTGAGCCAAGGTCTGGCAGATGGAACAGAACGTTGGTATATGGAAGGTCATCCATTTTGGAAGGAATAATAGAAGAACAGATTATTATTTAAATGGTTAAATTTTGCAGTATGCTGTTGTGCAGAGGGACTTGGGAGTCTTGCAGGTACAACAGGTTATTAAGAAGACAACCAGAATGCTGGCCTTCATTGCTAGAGGGATTGAATTCAAGAGCAGGGAGGTCGTGCTGCAACTATACAGGGTACTGGTGAGGCCGCTCCTGGAGTACTGTGTGCAGTTCTGGTTCCCATACTTGAGGAAGGATATACTGGCTTTGGAGGCAGTGCAGAGGAGGTTCACCAGGTTGATTCCAGAGATGAAGTGGTTAACCTATGAGGAGAGATTGAGTCGCCTGGGACTATACTCTCTGGAGTTCAGAAGAATGAGAGGGGATCTTATAGAAACATACAAAATTTTGAAAGGGGTAGATAAGATAGAAGTAGGAAGTTGTTTCCATTGGTAGGTGAGACTAGAACTAGGGGACATTGCCCCAAGATTCAGGGGAGAAGATTTGGGGCAGAGATGAGAAGAAACTCCTTTTCCCAGAGAGTGGTGAATCTGTGGAATTCTCTGCCCAAGGAAGCAGTTGAGGCTTCTTCACTAAATATATTTAAGATACAGTTAGATAGTAGGGGAATTAACGGTTATGGGTGAAAAGGGAGGTAGATGGAGTTGAGTTTACGGACAGATCTTGTTGAATGGCGCAGCAGCCTCGATGGGCCGAAAGGCCTATTCCTGCTCCCATTTCTTATGTTCAAACTAGTGAACTAAGTAGGATAGATTTTCAAGACAATTATACAAATACTGATTCAACTGCAGTGGAGCTAATTTTACATTGCTGATGGGAAAGAATTGTTTGTGTATCTTACATATGTCTTTGTATCTGTGTATGTGTTTGTGAGTGTGTGTGTGTACAGTATATGTATGCATTCTCTTTTACTGTGTGTGTGTGCATAGGTGTGTATATACATATATATACACGTGTATGTATGTGACTGCACGGGTCTATTTTGTGCATAGATCTTCATGTGCGTGTGTGTCTGTGTATCTCTGTGTGCGTCAATGTGCTCAGGTGCAAAACTAATGATTGGGTTGCTGGTGAGCTGCTTTTCCTTATGGTAACTTGGAAAGGAATAAAATATTAGAAATTAACAGAAATAATTGGCCTGATGCATATTTTACTGGACTTTACATGTGCTAAGAAGAGTTATGAATGGTATTGAAGCCCCTAGGAAGGAGTATTGATCGTGCTGTGATTGCATTAAATACACACCATTAGCTTTTATGTTCAACCCTGCATCAATGTTGTTAAACTTTTATTTGAAAATGTGAATCGTCACACTTCAAATTTTCTGCCACTGGGCTGTCTCCAGATATAAGGTTTTCTTTTTTTTCTCTGGCTTTTACTGCATGCAACTTAATTGGAAATTCCCATTCAGCTGTGAATAGGTGCTTTGTTTAATAAATTGCTTTCACATTTCTCAAATTGACTCTGAACCTCTTGGTAGCCCAGTGGGTAAAATTGATGCTTTGTGTAAGCCTGCATCATCAAGAAACCAATAAATGTTTAACCTATGCTGACATTGCAGATTTAGGTAAGGTCTTTACAGTGTATCTGAGCTCAGATGAATCTCTCAGACTGAGGGATTGACTATCATTGAATGGTTATTTTTGCATGAACCAGATGGGAAAACACATAATGGGTCAGTTAGAGTATGATTCACATTATACCTCAGTTTAATAACTTTGCAGTGTTCCCATCCAAAATGATTGGGTGCAAGAATTCAGAATTTGTGGCCATAAGTGAAGCTATGGCATTCACCAGTGCTCTTGGGGAAACATTTCCTTAAAACCATGATAGTCTCTTCCGTGCTCTTGTTCTATATTTCCTGATGACATTGAAGGTGAGAGGGACGAAGTTCAAAGGAGATATGGAGGAGAAGTAATTTTACAATTCTATAGTTGCCCAGGATGCATTTCCAGGTGTGGTGGTGGTAGATATGATAGATGCAATTAAAAGGCTCTTAATTAATTGTTTTATTACTGCCACAAGAATTGAGTTATGATAAGCTGTGCTTGCCATTCCTGCAGCTCATTCCCCGACATCAGTACATGGAGGTATCATGAGGGAAAAGCAATAACAGAATATATAGCAGTGTTACAGTTACAGATTAAGTGCAATACAGGTGGACAATAAAGTATAAGGGCCATGACAAGGTAGACTGTGTGGTCAAGAGTCCATCCTATCGTACAAAAGGTCCATGCAATAGTCTTCCAACATTGGGATAGAAGCTGTCCTTAAGCCAGGTGGTATGTGATTTTAGACTATTGTATCTTCTGGGAGGGATTGGAAGTGAGAATACCTAAAATGGCAGGGGTCATTGATCATGCTGGCTGCTTTTCCAAGGCAGTGAGGAGGGTAGGTAGATGAACTTGGAGAGAATGGAGGCATTTGGACATTGTGTAGGCCAAAGTGATTAGTTAAGTATCAAATTACTAGTTTAATTCCTTTGGCACGGCATCATGGATGGAAAGATCTGTCCCTGTTCTGTAGTGATCTTTGTTCTGTGAACGAGAAGGGTCCATAGCTTATCAGAACAACGCCATTCTCTACTAATTTTCTCTGCATGTTACTCTCCCCACACTGCTATCACCATCCCACAGTTTCTGCCATTCACCTACATGAGGGGCAGTTTATAATTGTTATCACCCCACGCGTCTTTGAGGAAACCAATGTGGTCACAGGGAGAACTGATCACAAATAAAAACTTAAATCTGTCCTGATGTTCAAAGGACATCAGATCCAGATGTTGTAGTGTTATTCTATGGGCTGAGTGACAATGTTTTTCAAGTGTTCTTATAGACAGCAAACTATGAAGTAATATTTAATTTTGTATTCTCTTTCTTCTGAAGAATACTGAATAATTAGTGAGAATAAAATTAATGCAAAACCTGAGATCATGAGAAGAATTCAAATTCCTTTAATTTTGAATTATTAGAAGAATTACAATCTACATTTGTAAAATTAGATTTTAAAAGCCAATTTATAGAATAGCAAATGTGGCTTGGTGTGCTATTTAAAAGCCAGCTCTGATCTCCCATAATGTGTAAGGTTTTCAGTGTATGATAAAATGTAATGAATTGAACAACAGGTTAAAGTCAACTTACAAACACATGAGATTCTGTAGCTGCTTGAGATGCTGAGCAACACACTCAAAATTTTGGAGGAACTCAGCAGGTCAGGCAGCATCTATGAAAATAAATTGACAGTCAACTTTCAGGTCGAGTCCCTTCATTTGGACTGGAAAGGAAGGGGGAAGATGCCAGAATAAGATAGAGAGGGGTGGGGGGAAGAGGAGGGAGGACAAGCTGGAAGATGATCAGTGAATCCAGGTGGCTGGGGAAGGGGGATGAAGTGAGAAGCAAGGAGGTGATAATTGGTAAAGGCAAAGAGCTGGAGAAGGAATCTTGTAGAAGAGGAGAGAGGACCTTGGGAGATAGGGAAGGAAGAAGGGAACAAGGGGAAGGTGATAGGCAGATAAGGAGAAGAAGTAAGAGGCCAGAGTGGGGAAAAGAAAAAGAGGGAAGTGGGAAAAAATTATCAGGTGGAGAAATCTATGTTCATGCCATCAGAATGGAGGCTGCCTAGATGAAATATGCACCTCCAGCTTGAGTGGTTCATCATGGCAGAAGAAGAAGCCATGGACCAACATTTCAAAAAGGGATTGGGGATAGGAATTAAATGGTTGGCCACCGGGAAATACCACTTTTTGTGGATGGAGCAGAGGTGCTCAACAAAGTGGTCCACAAATTTACTTTGGGTATCACCAATGTAGAGGAGGCCACATCAAGAGGACCAGATGTAGTAGACAATTACAGCAGTTTCACAGGTGGGGTGTTGGCTTATCTGGAAGGACTGTTTGGGACCCTAAATGGAGTTGAGGTAGGAGATAAATGGGCAGGTGCGGCACTTCTTCCACCTGTAGGGAAAAATGCCAAGAGGAAGATTACTGGGAAGGGATGAATGGATAAGGGAATCGTGGAGAGAGTGATCCCTGCAGAATGCGGAGAGTGGAGGGGTAGTAAAGATGTGTTTGATGGTGGGAGCCTTTTGGAGACTGTGAAAGTTGCAGAGAATAATGTGTTGGATATGGACGCTTAAGCCCATGGTGAGGAAAAGATGAGTTCTGTTAAGGCGGCAGGATGATGGGTTGTGAACTGATATCTGGGAAATGGAGGAGATGTGGGTGAGGGCAGCATCATTGGTGGAGGAAGGGTAATATTTGAAGAAGGAGGCCACCTCTGATGTCTTGGAAAGGAAAACCTTATCCTGGGAACAGATGTAGCGGAGACAAAAGAACTGAAAAAGGGAATAACACTTTTGCAGGAGACAGAGTGAGAAAAGGTATAGTCAAGATAGTCATAGAAATTGGTAGGTTTGTAAAAGATAATAGTAGACAGTTTATCTCCAGAAATGCAGACAGAGAGATCAAGAAGGGTGAAAAATATGTCACAAATGGACCAAGTGAATTTAAGAGCAGGGTGGAGGTTGGAGGCAAAGTTGATGAAATTGGCGAGCACAGCATGGGCACATGAAGTGCACCAATGTAGTTGTCAATGTAGCACAGAAAATGATTGGGAACATTTCCAGGGAAGGCTTTAGAACATGGATTGTTCTATGTAGCAAATGAAAGGACAAGCATAGCTGGGGCTTATGCGGGTGCCCATGGCTACACTTTGAGTTTGGAGAAAATGTGAGGTGCCGAAAGAGTAATTATTGAGGGTGAGGACCAGTTCTGCCAGATGGAGGGTGGGGCGGTGGGGGGGGGGGGGTGGAAGATCTGGTCATGTTTATTCACATGTTGCCCTCAGTTACATTGGAGGAAACTGCAAACTGCACATCCTTGGAGGTGTATTGCATTTCTGCCTGCAGTTTTGGGATTTCTGAGTCAGAATGTACTTGTGCAAAAATTGTAATATTGTCAATTTCAGAACAATGACAGTGAACATGAAATCTGAACCCTTGTTGCAAGCCATTATAAACGTAATGAAATGAGGATCTATTCACCCCGACACCTTTACTTGCAGTTCTTATGAAGAAAAATACAGACTGCTGTATTGGGATGATTTCATCAATTGAGGTTAAGTTACTCTGACAATTACCCTGTGCCCCCTCGTCTCATAAACTTCCTGAAAATTGCCATCTAGGAGGATTATTCATTAACGTAATCATGAAGAACATACGCCAGTGGCTTTACTTCTTTAGGAGTTTGGGGAGATTTGGTGTATCACCAAAGACTCAAAATTTTCAGTACATGTATGGTGGAGAGCATTTTGACTGGTTGCATCACAGCCTCGTACGGTGCCTCCACTGCACAGGATTGCAAAAGGCTGCAGAGCTTTGTGACTCAGCCAGCCTTATCATGGGCACAACCTTCTCAACCACTGGGGATATCTTCAAGAGTTGGTTCCTCGGGAAGGTGGCATCCATCACTAAATACCTTCACCACCCCGTACAGGCACGCCTCTCATTATGATCATTGGGGATGGGGTATAGGAGCTTAAATACTCAAGCTCATAGATTCAGAAACAGATTCTTCCCCTTTTTCATTAGATTCCTTGCACTTCTTGATAGTAAGATCAAAGAGTTAATTGTGGACTTCAGAAAGGGTAGAACAAGGGGACACAAAACAATCCACGTAGAGAGATCAGAAGTGGAGAGAGTGAGTAACTTCAAATTCCTGGGTGTCAGTATCTCTGGGGATGTAACCTGGATGCAATATATTGATGCAGCTCTAAAGAAGTCAAGACAGTGGCTATATTTCATCAGCAGTTTGAGGAGATTTGGTTTGTCACAATCAAACTTCTGCAGATCTAACCAAATCAAATGACTGGCCACATCAATGTCTGTTCTGGGGGAGGGGTGGAGCTACTGCACAGGATCAAAGTAAGTTGCAGAAAGTTGAAATATTTGTCATCTTCATTGTCGGTGCTAGTCTCAGTAGTATCTGAGACATCTTCAAGGAGTGGTGCCTCAGGAAGGTGGTGTCCATCATTAATGACCCCCATCATCCTGGACATGCCATCATTTCATTGTTACTATCAGGAAGGGGGAACAGAAGCCTGAAGGCCCACACTCAGCCATTCAGGAACAGCTTCTTTTCTTTGCCATCCAATTTCTAAATTGTCATTGAACCCATGAACACTACATCACTCATTCTTTTATTTATCTGTTTATTGCACTACTTACTTTAACTTAACTATTTAATATGCATATATAAATTTGCTGTAATTTAATTTTTCATCTATAATTATCGTGTATTACATTTTACTACTTCTGTAAAGTTAACAAATTTTATGACAAACCTGATTCTGAGTCCAGTTCATGCATCCATGATCTATCTCGTTATTCCATTTCTTTTGCACTGTTAATGTATTTTAAAATATATGGCAATTTTATGTCTTTGCTGCTGCAAAACAGCAAATTTTATACCACCTAAATGAGAGCTAATAGGTTTGATTCTAATTCTGACTTTTTGAAATCCAAATATATTGCATTCTCACAATCTCTGTTCACAGACTATCTGCCGCTTTTCTCGTGAGCCCAAAGTAAACCTGTTGGATGAACATTCCCTAAATCTCAGCTGGCCCCTCTAATTATCACACATTCACCTTGATCTTTGAGGATACTTTCTAATTATGTATGCACACCAGATATTAAGCCACATTAATATAAGCTATTAAGCTTGGATTATCTCCATATCCCTTTTAAAAGATTAGCTTTCTGTTCATCTTCTTTCAAACCTCAGGCATAGTTTGTATTCCCCTTTTCTTTAGGATCAGAATCAAGTTTAATATCTCTGGCATACATCATGAAATTCGTTCATTTGATTTGCGGCAGCAGAATGTTGCAATACGTAATTTTAAAAAGCTGTAAATTGCAATAATGTATATTAAAATATTAAATTAAGCAGGTTATGCTAAAAGAGATCAAAGAAATAGTGATAAGATATGAAACAGATGATAAGTGGTGACTCTTTGCATGCAACTCCTTTATTGTTGATTGATTGCCATACAGTGTGAAATAGGCTCTTCTGGCCTTCGAGCCACGCCACCCGGAAATTCCCCAATTTAATCTCAGGAAACTCTGCAATGACCAATTACCTACAAACCAGTGCATCTTTGGAATACGGTAAGAAACAGAGCACCCGGAGAAAACCCAGGTGGCTATAGCGAGAATGTGCAAATTCCTTACAGATACAAAGCTGTTCTATGAAAACTGATTGAACGAATCAGTGAAGTGCTTTAATGTCTTTTAATTTATCTTTTAATTTATCACATTAGTATCTTGAATGTTGTCTGATATCTTTTACTTTGACAGATGTTCAGTTTCTTGCTGGTGTGCGTGACCATGCAAACTTCATAACAGATAAAGATAGAATCTGTGCATATCCCATGACATTACATGATGATCCTCTTACATTTTTAATTTCTAATGCTGCTAACCTGCTCTCGTTCTTTTTTATGAGGTGGGTGTTTACTTTATTCTTTGCTCTATCCCCACCACTACCACCACCAGATCATCCCCCTCTCCACTCCAGCCACTCCATTCAGGCAGGATTTACCCTGTCATTCATTCCTTACGGGGTTTGACCAGCATGGCAAACCATTTAATTCCCCTCCTTAAATGCACATGAGAAGCTGGCATCTGAATTCCTGCAGTCAAAATTTAACTTTATCTTTGTCCACCAATGCTCCATGGGTATTTCTACTTAAAGAAAATCTCTTTGTCTTTATGACCCCTGCTGATGCTCAGATTAATCTGTTGTACTGTTCTTATTCCCCCTTGTTGCTAATCAGATGCATTGGTGGTATTGCTGAGAAGATTCTCTGACCAACTGTTCCCTGAAATGATGCAGTATTACATCCCAGTCTAATTTCCACTCATTTTGCAGTTGCGTAGTAAATAGTGCAAAAGAGATATGAGCCACTGATGTTGTAATCCATTTTGGTCATGGCACTGGCGATTATTTCCCTTACTTTCAAGAAGATTAGGTTATTTACAACATTTTATTACATTTAATATGAGAGAGAGCATTTTTAAAGGAGATGTGTTGCACTTTTTTTTTACACAGAGTGGTGAGTGCCTGGAACAGACTACCGGGGTAGTGGAAGAAGCAGTTAAGATAGTGGTATTTAAGAGGCTTTTAGTGGAACACACAAATATGCAGAAGGAATTGAGGGATATGGATAATGTGAAGGCAGAAGTATATTAGTTAAATTTGGCATTGTGTTTAGCTGACTTTGTAGACCTATTCTATGTTCTATGTATCTGAATGAGTGTAGGGAGTTCTTGGTCTAATATAATACGAAAATGGCTTAGTACTGTAGCACTATGGAGAAAATTCAATACCTGAGGATTTATACCCAATTCTCTCAAGTACTCAGAGGTGTGAGTATAAGCCACTGAGCCACAGAATATTTAGGACAGCAATGTTTCTGGTTTCCAGAGTAATCCTGCCCCTTTCACATCCAGAATACGGTCATTCTTGTTCCAAGCTCTCTTTCAAAAAAAAATGTCCATCTCCTTTCAATAGTCATTGTTACTAGACTCAAATGTAAAGGATAAGACTAAGACTGTTGTGTACCCATCAAATAAAACTGCTTTTAGTTCAATAAAACACTGAGTTTTTCAGCAAGGAGGAGAATTGGAGTTAATATTTCAGTTGGGTGATCTTTCTGTGATCCGAAATGTTAACTCCATTGTTCTTCCTACAGGTGCAGCCTGACCTACTAAGTATTTCCAATGTTTTCTGCTTTAGATTTTGATTTTTTTAACTGAGTATGAAAACTTTTTAAAAATGCATTTTTAAATTTTCATACTCATGTTTTTTTGCCATTTGGAAGTGGTGCCTGATAATAAGCAGTATATAATACTGTGCGTCCATCTGCCATCCTCCCTCCCACCTCGATTCCCATCTGCCCTCCACACTTCCCTTGCTTTATCCCACACCCCAGCTTCATTTCCAATCATATTCCATCACCTGCAGCACTTTGTTGCCTCCATCTATCACCTCCAAGCCTCTGTTGCTATTTCCACGCTCTTTCTCCATCTACTTATCACCCTTCCTCACCTGGATCCACATATTGACTGCCAGTTTTTGCCTCCTGTTCCCCTCAGCTCTTTATACTGGCTACCTCCCATCTATCTCTTAGATCTTGAATTGTTGACACTTCGTGTCCCTCCACAGATGCTCCCTGACTCATTGAGTTCCTCCAGCACCTTGCTTGTTACTGTACTTTAAATCCTTGGATAATCTCATATTTTGTTTATTTATACTAGGAATGTGAAAATCTCTTTGTCAAAATTTGTTGTCCATCCTTAATGCTGCATTGAGGAGATAGTCACAAGTCAATCATAAAGCTGGAGTAACATTCAAACCAAAATGGATAATAACACCAGATTACATACAAACCAATGAAGCAGATAGGTTTGTTCTACAGTCTGTATCATGATTGGAATCACTTTTTCTCATTTTTTTAAATCTCCAAACTTCCCATAGTTACTCAAGAGTGAAAGATTTGAACTCATTCCCCTTATTCACTGGTTAGTGGCCTTTGTATTTTGTCCAATAACTTAACCAACCTGCTGTCTAACATCTTCCAAAGTTTCGCTTCAGGGTACCAAACATGTCCCAGTATGATCTGCAATATTCAACCACGTATAGATTGCAGTTTGAGGAGGGCTCCTACTTTAATTTCTACTTCCTGTATTTTTGAAAGTTAGATGACAGTGCAACTGTCCATTGCCCATGTGCTGTATAAGGAATCAAAGACTCAATTGAAGTCGATCTCTAAGTGCAAAGCTTGTGACAGACCCTCTTCAATTGGCTATCACTGTACATGAATAAGGGTTATATTACTCAAAGAAAGGGACGTTATTTCTCAGTCAACTTCTGATATATCTCATTTTGGTTTGTCCTTTTCTGGTTGATCCATTGTGAAACTGGATTCAACATTTGAAGTGCAACAAAATGCTGCAATTTGAGAGCAAATCCAGTACAAATAAGGCTACAACAACTCTAGAAGTATAGTTTTTCTATAATGGTTCAATTTTTTGTCATCTCCCCTTACATTTCTTTTAGTGTTATGTTCACTACAATTCCATATAAATTGATGCATTCAATTAACACAAATAACTCTTTATATCGCGTAGTCCGCCTAATGAAAAAACTACATTACTGACCTGTCACACTAACAAAATGGTATTTATTCTATTGATGCAAAAGCTCGAATGCATTATTCACCTACTTTTCTACTCAATCATAATGAACAGACTGGCTGAATTTCATATCAATAAATCCAAAATTGCTTAGCACCAATTTGAAGCTTGGCCTTTTGTGAGAGATGTGCAAGTGAAACATTGTTCCGTAGACAACCAAGTGGGTTTTATTTCTGAATATTGACTCTCAGAAACACTGACAAATCAGCAGTATTCAATCTAATGCTGTTGAAAAAAGAACAGATTTATTCTTTATGGACCATGCATGCATTTTATTGACCCCTTTATGAGAGCTGAAACAGCCCTTAAGAAAATGTGAGCATGGAACAAAGGATAAAACACAGGGGGAAAAAAGGCTGAGCAATGCACACAATGTGCTGGAGGAGCTCAGCAGGTTCAGCAGTATCTGTGGATGAGAATAAACAGTCAGCATTTCTCCAGCACATTGTGTGTATTGCTCCAGATTTCCAATATCTGCAGTACCTCTTGATTCACAAAAACAAGGATTTTCTTTTTGAATGAGTTCAAGGCTTGGACTTAAAACTTGCACTTTTATTCATACTTTTCAAGACAGCAACAGGACTAGCTGTGCACAGTCTAGCTTGTGTTCAGCAGTATCTTGTTAGTGTTACATGTTTATGGCATTGTTTTCGGGTGTGATGTATTACATGGATAGAGAGCCAAGTCAAAAGTTTCCATTTCCACAATGAGACATTCAAATTGTATTAGATAGTGTAATAGGTAAATTACAAAATGGGAACAGACTTATACACACCAGCTTATATTGCTTTTTGCACTCCCAATCATATATCCTCTTTTCCATATTTTTCTAAGAGTCATAAAGCGTGGAATCTGCCCACTCCCAGGGTTCATCACCAACTGCCAAGTTCCATTTGCAGCAACCCTACATCACCCCATTCTGTTCTCCCTAACATTTCCAACAATTTCATTTAGATTCTACCGATGACTGACAGAATAGGATTCAACCACTCACCCACACTAGGTGTAACTGACAGTGACTAATTAACCTACTAACCTACACATCTTTGGGATGTGTGAAAAAAACCAGAGCATTTGTTGAAATCCCACAGGATCACTATGGAGAAAATGCAAATTCTATGCAGAAAGTACCCAAGTTTAGGATTAAGCCTGAATCATTGGACTGGAGAGGTAGCATCTTTACTAGCTGTGCCTCAATGCCATCCCTTTACTTCCCTCTTTCCTAACATGGGTTGTAATTGAGCAAAAAGTTTGCATGCATTTTTCTTATTTACAGAAGCCACCAATGCATTGCAGTTTAGGTGTATTTTCAGGATTGCCACATGAGCTTAAGTCAAATGTGGTTACAGAGCAATGTTAGCGGAGATTGGAAAAGAAACCCACTTGGCTTTCCTTGTCGGCAAAGGCATGGAGTTGATGCCAGCCTAGTCATGTTTCCCAGGAACTGCTGGAAACACAACAGAGTGTTCAAGGTGCCTGCTGCACGTGCTGCCAAAAATCCCAGCAATTTGCGATGGTGAGAATGAGATCTGAGTCAGCACGGACTGATAGGCAATTTGCATTGTCTTGTCAGTGGCTTTGAGTAAGATTGGCAGCTCACCACCAACAGGCTGTGAAATTCAAGTAACTAAGTTGCAAATCTGCTGCCTAAGATCCTCCAAACATGAACTTCAGGGTACTGAGCATGATGAAGGCTGTCCCAACATGATCTGCAATGTTCAACCATATAGAGATCACAGTTTGAGGAAGACTTCTGCTTGAATTTCTGCTTTCTGTATTTCTGAAAGATTGAGGACGGAGCAATTATGTGCTGTTTAAGGAATTAAAGGCAGTATGGGATTTTTTTTTAAAGTGCAAAACTTTTGACAGACCCTCTTCAATTGGCTCACACTGTACATGAATAAGGGTCATATGACTTAATGAAAGAGACTTGATTTCTCAGTCAACTTCTAATTTTTCTTCTCAATTATTTTGGTTTGTCCTTTTCAGGTTGTTTCACTTAGAAATTGGATTCAACAATTCAAGAAACAAAATTGCAAAATGGCCACCATTTCTCACAACATTTATAGTGTCGAGATCATAAAGTGGCCTGGAAGGGTGGAAAAGATTAAGACAAATCAATTTGTATTTATATGCACTGTAAATATAAATGAATTACTTGGGATGGGTATTTCATGGTGTCAAAACTCAATTAATCATTTGATTTGTGATTCTGACTGAAAAGACATCTTTAAGACAGGGAGGAAGAGTTGATTTTTTGCCTTAATATGGCAGGTTGTTGAAGTTTTTAGCACTGATTAATCATCCTCAGTTACTTTTTTTTGTCCCTTTTCCAACAAAAGTTTATTCAGTGATTACAACATCACATCATTACATAATTACACTATTCCACTATTCACACTATTGACAATTCCAAATTATGGCACAGTCATCTCTATCCAGAATGCACTTGAGCCTTTGGCTACCCAGTGGTTCCAGAAATCCCCCATTGTATCTTTGGAAATTGTATGCTGCTCCTTCAAGGACACACAGGTAACATCCTTAATTACAGGTGCTAATGGTGTTAGTAGTGGCCATGTATAGTTTAAGTAAACCAAATTTGGGATCCAGATTAAAAACGCATTCTCAAGAACTTTAAGTTAATCTGAAATGACCCAGAATAAAATACTACCCTTTTATAATCTTAAATCATGAGAAAGTTGTTTAATGTCATTTCCTTTACACAAGCGTAAAGGAGAATGAAATAATTATTACTCCAGATCTGATGCAGTGCAAACAATCTCACAAAAGATAAAGAACACAATAATAATAATTAAAATACAATAAATATAAATACATCAGATAGCTTAAATGCATTGATTGAATAGATGTTCATAAAATGATGCAAGGGTGGATGAAATCCTTTATGATATTGCTGACTCTTCTCCAGAATCTTTCTGTACATTTGTCCTTGATGGTAGGTAGGCTGGTGCTGATCAAGTACTGGGCAGCCTTGACTACCCATTGTAGAGCTTTCCTGTTGTTACAGAGCAGTTTCAGTCATGCAGCTTGTCAGGTCGCTTGCTGATGCACATCTGTAGAATGGACTAAGTATGGATTTACAAAGTCCAGCTCTCTTCAGCCTCCTCAGAAAGTAGAGGCATAGGATGTGTTCTGGTATCATGAGAGGTTGTGTGTGATGCGCATTCCCAAGAGTTTGAAACTGCTTTCAGGTTTCACTGCTGTGATGCCAATATAAATTGGGATGTGACTGGTGTGATTTCTCCTGAAGTCAATAACCATCTCCTTTGTCGCGCTAACATTAAGGGAGAGGTGTTTTGCCTGGCACCAGGCTTCAAAGCTATTTCACCTCCTCTCTGTGGGCTATCTCATTGCTATGGGTGATGATCCCACTACTCTTGTGTCATTGGTGAACCTGAAGATGCAATTGCTCAGGTGATTTACCGTGCAGTCATGTGTAAGCAGAGTATACAGCAAGGGGCTGTATTAAGGATGATGTGGAGGAAAGAGCAGTTGTGCATCCTAACTGCCTGAGGCGTGTTCATTAGAAATTCCAATACCAGGTGGCACAGTTTCTCTTACTCTTTTGCACTTTCCATTGCTTCTCCTTAAAATAAATTAATAAGGATTGGTGTCCATTATTAAAGGCTTAATGCACTCAACTGACAGCAGAGGCTTGAATTTCTCCATTTGTTCCATGTTCAAAGCAAATAACTGCAAACTCTTCTCCAACTCACCAGCATACCTTCCCTGACTGCCCTGTGCCTCCGTCATTACCTTATCTGGAGTTTCATGCTCCTACAGTCTTACTGTCATTCTATTTCCTCAAGCATCAATGCCAATTAGATTTTTTTGTATTTCTGGCAACTAAGTCAAACAACAAGGTTAGAGTCATTAAGCATCCTTTACTGAAACAAGTTAAACTTCAGCTTAAACCATTGTATAGTCTGTTATAATTTCTACTAATTGATGAACATACTCTACAAATGTGTATGTAAACTGAGAATATACACCTCCAGGCTCAAAAGCAGCATCTATCCTGCTTTTCTAAGACTCTTGTACGGAGCTCTTGATCTCTCAATCTACCTCAGCATGGAATGGTTTGTTTAAATGGTGTATATATGCAAAAGCTGTTCACTGTATCTTGTCAAAAATAAACCAATTACCAATTATCACAATAGTATTTCCATGCACCCATTATCATCACCCTTAACACTGAAGATTGTGATTTAGACAGTGTCTTTGAAAAGGCCCAATGATCTAGCTCTTTGATTGCAGAAAGAGAAAAGATAACTCTCAATCAAGTTTTGTATCGGTTGTTCCTTCTGTTTTTTTAACATGTTTTGCTCCAGGAACCTTTGATCATTAAGGTTGATTGTCTGAATAATATATGGGTATTTTCATCTTTATTTACAAGCAGACAAAAGCATTCAAGGTTTCTAATTGTCTTTGTCACTTGGGTCAGATGCATGCAATCTGTTTAACAAATTTATGGGGAAGTTGTTTTCTCCTTATGGCAGACATTTGTTGCACCATCTGGTGCCTTGCCCAATCTGACCAACCTCTCTGTCTTTTTGCTTAGCAGCACAAATCCTATCACTGTTCAATGTATCAGTTTATCTGCTTAAAGCAAAAGGAAACTGATACTGGGTGTTTCAGGATATATGTCCATCTGTTCCATGTCCTGAAGCACCATTAAAGTTGAAGCAAAAATCTTTGGTCCCTGGAGCAACAGAGAAATAAAATATGCAGTTTATAATCTGCGTATTTCAGTCACAGACCTGTAGATTAATCCAGTGTTGTGAGGTTTATAAATGGAGACAGGTTCATGGAGAGAATGAGTGAATAAATAGATTGCAGGATAAATGACATTATGCAAGCATTTTCAATTATATAATTTTAGGTAGTTTCAATGTAGTTTCCTAAGACATATTTGGACTTGAGGGGCTGAAGATATCTCTTGAGTTCCCAGAATGGAAAAACATCATTTCTGCTTTGGTGGTCTCTGCGAACCATGAGCTATATTTTAATAGTTGGAATATTAAGTGTAGGTTCTCACAATTTGGGGAGCAGATGCAAAGCTTCTGGCAATGTGAACTCAGAGCATTTCTTTTTACACCCGGATATCTCACCTTCTATAATGCAGTGCGGTCAAAGATGCTGTGGAGTTTAATTTTAATGTTTAATAAAGAATGTTTAAAGACTGTTCTTAAATGTCCTTGAGTAGATATTGTGAAGCTATGTTTTGAACCAGTGCATTGCTACTTGGGGGATTTTCAGATTTAGATCCAATGATGATAATGTAGGTTATGAAATATTACAAGAATTAGTTAGTTATGTGGTCTGAGGACTGGTATATGGCTTTCAATTCAGATAAATATGAGGTTTTGTATTTTGGGATGTCAATCCAGGGTATGAATTAAACAGAGAATAGTTGAAGCCTGGGGATTGGTATGGACAGAGACGTAGGACTGCAAGTGCATAGTTAACTAAAATCAGTATCATGGTTAGAGAGAATGGTGAAGAAAGCATGTGAAATGCTGGCCGTCGTCAGCCAGGGCATTGACTCTAGGAGTTGGGAAATTATGTTGCAGTTACCATTTATTAAACATTGGTAAAGTTGCTCTTGGAGTATTGTCTATAGTTTGGTCACTCTGTTATAGGAAATATGTATTAATCTTGAAAGAATGCAGAAAAGATTTACCAGGATGTTATCTGGACTTAGAGTCCTGAGCTAAAATGTGCCATGTCGTATGACATAGGCGATTATGGTTTTCTCATGACCATGATGGTTCTTGGCAAATTTTTCTATAGAAATGGTTTGTCATCGTCTTCTTCTGGGTAATGTCTTTGCAAGATAGGTGACCTCAGCTATTATCAATACTCTTCAGAGATTGTCTGCCTGGCTTCAATGGTTGAGTAACCAGGGCTTGAGATATGCACCAACTGCTCATTCAACCATCGACCACCTGCTTCCATGGCTTTAGGTGACCCTGATCTGGGGGATTAAGCAGATACTACACCTTTCCCAATGGTGACCTGAAGGCTAATGGAGTGAAGGAGCAACTTATACCTCCTTAGGTAAAGATGTATCTCCACCCCGCTACCCAGAGCTACAATGAGAGTTTGCATAAACTAAGATTTTATTCTCTGAAATGTAAAAGATGGCAGAGGTCACTTGAAAGAGGTTAAAAGATTATGAGGTGCATATTCAGGGTGAAAGCATAGTCTTTTTTCCCTCAGGGAAGAGTGCTGGAAAGTGGGCATAGGTTTAAGGTCAAGAGTGAGACATTCAAACGAAACATTAGGCAATGCTTGTTTGTACAGAAAGCGGTGCATACCGTATTTGGAATGTGCTGCCAGAAACAGTGTTTGAGGTGGGGACATTAGCAACGTTTAAAAGATGTCTGTATAAGTACAGGTTAAGAGAGCTTTAGAGGGTTATAGACCAAATGTAGTGAGATGGGACAAGTACGCTGAGCAACACTGTCAGCATGGATGAGTTGAGCCGAAGGACATGTTTCAGTTTTCTATGACGATAACTGTCAAACTATCTCTTTGCTCAGCAAAATCTAGTTACCACTCTTGTAGATGGCTGGTTTAATTAAATTTCTAGGTAATGTTAAGGTTGTAATATTAATGGTTGGTATTCCGCTTGAAGCCATTAAATGTCAAGAGGAAATGGCTGAATTTTGTCTTGTTGAATATGGCCATTGTCTGAACCTTGTGTTTGCCATTTACAAGTTCATGCTTAAATGTTCTCCAAGCTTTGTTACCTTTTGGCCTTACTACTTCATTATTTGAGCAGTTCTGCAATAATCAGTGAAGGCTTCTAACAAAATCAAGAGAAAGCAGTTGTTAAGCAATTGAAAATAGTTAGGCTTGGATATTACCTTTAAACATACTGTATGTCATGGTGTCTTGGGACTGACATAATTAACCTTTTGTCGCTCCAACCATTCTCTAAGCATTCGACTTGAATGAAAGAAATTTGCCTACACTTTGCCTTGATGCCTACTCATCAAGGATGTGCACTCACATCTCATCTCTGGACTTCAGCTCTTTGGTTCACTTATGTTCAGAAAGTAGAAAGATATGTACCCAAATGGTTTGGATGGAATCACATAGAACTTTGCAAAGCACATTGTTAGAGAAATACTTGCTGCTTGTTAGCTTAATCACATCATCTTCCCACAGTTTGCTGAGGTCTGAGGTTAGACTGATGGAGCCATAATTAGCCATATGGTTTGGTCCTCCATTTCACTGATTGCACATACCTACACATATTTCTACAGATATTATAGACTCAATGCTGTACCTAGAATTGCAGTGCATTCCAATGACGCAGAACTGCCAAATTTCAATAATTATCTGTTTAAATATGAGGGAAAGTTACTTATTATTGAAGCACTGGGTTCAGTGCGCAGCTAAACTTCATATTCATCCTTATCAGTGCAAACTGCATATTATAATCCTCAATGCAAGCTCAAACTTACCTGCACAGTCAGAATTATTAACAATGACATATATGGTATAACATTTGTTGTTTTGCGACAGGAATACAGTGAAGACGTAAAGTTGCAATCAATTAAAAAATAATTAAATAGTGCAAAAAAAGCCAAAACGAGACAGCGTTTATGCACTATTGACAGAAGGAAAGAAGCTGTTTCTGAATCGTTGAATGTGGATCTTCAGACTCCTGTTCCTCCTACCTGGTGGCAGTGATGAGAAAAGGGCATGTACCAAATGGTAAGAGCCCTTAATAATGGATGCTACCTACTTGAGGCACCGCCACTTGAAGATGTACTCAAAGATGGAGAGGGTTGTGTCCATGATAGTGCTGGCTGAGTCTACAATTCTTGAAATCCTGTTCATTTGGACACCAACTATGGTTTGAGGCTGGTTACTTTCATGTCAGTCAGATCAAGAGAAAGGCAAGAATCAGCACTACATTTGTTTGGGAACTCATTTTGATTCCACTATTAGGAACAACACCCATGTGAAACAAAACATCTTGGATCCCCAAAGAAGGTGGTCTTTGGGTAAGGAAAGATGGAGTCACATAGCACAAAAACAGGCCCTTCGCCCACCAAGTTCATCAGTAAACATCTGTGCATCTTTCACTAATCCTGTTTTTATTCTCCCACATTCCCATTAACTCCTCTCGTGCTTCCACTCGCCTGCACAACTGGGACACTTTAGAGTTGTTCAATTAACCTATTGACTGCATGTCTTTTGGAAGTGGATGGGAGCCAGGGTAACTGGTGGAAGCCAAAACAATTACAGGAAGAACTGGCAAACTTCTCAAACGCACCACCTGAAGTCTCGAATGAACCCAGGTCACTGGGGCTGCGAGACAGCCTCTCAACTAGGTGTGCCGTTGTGCTGTCCAAATATGTACAAGAGTAGGGGACAAATATTAGAAAGCGAGAGGAGATAAATTTAAAAGCAACTTCTTCATGCAGAGGGTGGTGCGTATATGGAGCAAGCTGCCAGAAGAAGTGAATGAGGCAGGTACAATAACAAAATTCAAAGGCACTTGGACAGGTACATGGATGGTGAAGGCTTAGAGAGAGAGATGGTGCAAAAACAGACAAATAGGACTAGCTTGGTTGACCACCTTGATCAGCATGAGCCAGATGGGCTGAAGGACCTGTATTTTTGCTGTATTGCTGTTTTACAATTAGCATTGTTTCTGAAAAAGTTCAAAAACCTTCTTCCAAAGCAGCTGTTTCTCTTCAACCACTTGGTCCTTGAACAAAGTGGCAGAGGATCACTTTACTTTTGCAACACTATGACTTCTTCGATCACTTAGCATTCAAATAACCCTAAATAGAATAAAAATAGTTTTTTAAAATTGTTCCAATTATGCCTAATTTAGTTTTGTTGTTCTTGTGAATGCTGCTTTTTATTGCCTGAGATGCTGCTGCTGCAAGTAAGTTTTTCATTGTACCTCTGAATATGACAAAAAACTTGTCTTTGACTTTAGAGTCCAGCCAATGGCCATTATCTCATGCAAGTGAGCACTGGTGGATAATGATTTTGCCACATTAACTTTGATACCCCTCCTTGTAATGCATTCTTTGTTTTGCTTTCTTAACTTCTGCCTTTCTCTGTCTCCAGCCTCTGAACATAAGGATAAAGGCAAGCTGGAATTAGCGTTCTGTTTGTATCTGATCCAAATCTCACTTCTAAGCATCTAAGTCGCCACATGCCTCCTTGTAAATTTCAGCTCACGTTTAGAATTTATGATCTTCCCTCAGGAAGAAACATTTCAAGCAGTCTATTAGTAGGTTGATTATTTTTCATGATTATTTAATTTTTTAATCATGAGAAAGCAGTTCCCTGAAAATAAATAATAACTCATACTTAGAATTGCTTGCATGGGTTTCAGTTTTAAAAAGACATAGTGACTGAAGGACTCTGCTTCTCTGTGGGTGCATCAAATATCTTCAGTGCTCATGGAAACAAGGTCAAAACACTGAGGTAAGCCCAGTTCAATAAAAGTCCAACTTCCAGTGCTTTCAGACACAAAGCCATGATGCAGGAATCATTTAAAGATAATTTCAATAAGACCAGGTTCCAAAAGCAATGGTTCAATTGACCTCAGCTCTTTATTCCATCCATAGTCTTTTTTTAAATAAATATTTTCTGCTGTTTCCATCTCTCCTATACATTTCCCTTCTTTCACAAATGGGATCCACAGGTATGGTTCAATAAAATCCTCTAATATATTCATATCCAAGTTTATTGTCAAAGGTATGCATACATAAATTATACTAAACTTACACGATCAGTTTAAAAAATGACATTAGTGCCATTTGAGAGGGAGTAAAAGACAGAAAATTTGAGTTTCTCTTATGGTTTTCAAGTCAGCTTAAGAAGCTGATAGCAGTGGGGAAGAAGCTGTTGTTGAAACTTGAGAGGAGTGGGGCTTCAGGTTCTTGTAGCTCCAGACTGATGGTGGCAATGCAAAGAAGAGGAAAGCTCGGCCACGATGCATGATGCATTCTGAGACATCGCCTTTGTCAACATCCTCGATGGTGGACAGAGCTGTACCCATGGTGGAACTGCCGAAGCCTCCTCTGCCTTTTGCATTCCTGTGCATTTCAATTCCAATACCAGGCCATGATGCAGCCATTTAGAATGTTTTCCACTGTATATCTTTGCAGGTCTGTCAGAGTCTTCAATGAAATCAACAAAACTTTTCAAAGAAAATAAGGAAAGTAAGAATATTTAATCAGTGCTGTCTTAAAGAACAATATTACATTGCTGAAGAAAGCTCATAGTTTAATTCATTGGATTCTCTTTTGCAAATCTTCATTGGTGCAGGACGTTTGGTGGAGAATATGTACAATTTGGAAATATTAGTCATTTTGTCCATCAGTCTTTGAACTTTTCAGTAGAGATGGAAGCCATACAAATCATCAAATTTCATATTGGAAAAAATGACTTTAAATTAAGCACACATCCTGACTCTTTTCTGGCATTTCACCTCTGTCTTTCCACTCATGATGAAGAGTCTCAGATCAAAACATCCACTGTTCACTTCCCTCCATGAATACTCTCTGGCCTGCTGAGTTTCTCCAGAATTTTTTGTGTGCTGTTCTATTCCAGCATCTGTAGTGTTTCTTGTGTCTCCACGATCCTGAATTCGTTCACATTTTGTAACACTGACCCCTCAAGTGTAGGTGGGGTGGGGGGGGGGGGGGTCTCTAGAGTGGCTCTTCCTGAAGTACACAATTAATTAATTAATTCGTTGGTTCCTTGGTCTTGTTGACATAAAGTATGAGGTTGTTTTTGGACCACCCCTCAAACAGCCAATCTATGTCACTCCTGTATGTACCCTCTCCAAAGTCTTTACATTCTTTCTGTGATGTGATGACAAGCTCTTTGTACAATACCCTAAATATGACCTACTAAATTTTTATAGACATGACAGCTTTTATATTCATACTATGCCCGCATGCCTTCTTTACCACCATATCCATTTCACTTTCAGGGAGTTTTGAGCTTGTACCCCAAGATCATTGCAACTAGGGTGCTGCCTTTTATTGTATATTTTCTTCTTAAATTTGCCCTCCTAAAATGCAATCCCTACCAACTGTATTAATTAAATGTATTCCAAATTAAATCTATTCTGAACTATATTTAAATATTCAATTGTATGCTACTATTCTTTTTGCTCGCTTACTCAATATTTTTGTAATTGTGTATTAACATCATCAGTTGTTATAAAATGAGTGTTCAAAGATCTTGTCATCAAACATTTGTGCATTGGCCGGTAGGAAGATTGGTACTGAAGTGGTTTCTACAGGAATAATCTATTTCAGGATGTGTTTGCATTTCATATAAAAAGAGGAAATGTGTAATCTTGCATATAAAGCAGCTCCATGATTGGATCGGGGAGCTTGTGGACCGTGTCATAGCTGGCTCAACATCAGGAAATAGTGTGCTGAAGTACAGGCAATGTGATCAACAGGCTGTCATATCCATAAGATGTTGATCTAATTAACTTGTATCTAAAAATGCACATCATCCCGTCAAACTGAACAAGTCCCATTAATTTACCTGCTCTGTAGGCACCAATTTACCTGTTCCTCAGATGATGTTCCTCGAAAGTGTTTGTGGTGATCTGTTTTGTAAGTCATTTCACAATTTTGAAACAACACTCTGATAATGGAAACTACATCCTGATTTTTATTTTGGTTTTATCAGAAGTAAAATTGCAGGGGATTTTTTTTTTTTTACAAATGGTTGAATGAAATCATTTTGACTGGAAGATGCACTGCAAGGATGTGGAGTGTTAATTCTGGGCAGACCTTGAATAATTTGTGCGCTTTCATCTTCAAAATGAAGATCAAGTTAACATCAAGATCAGGACAACATCATAGGCCAAATAGCTGATCCTGTGCTGCGCTGTTCTGTGTGCTATGTTCTATATTTAACAGCTTGCATCTCTCTAGTGTAGGATATCCAGAATCAGAATCAGAATTGGGTTTATCAGTAACAATATGCCATGAAATTTGTTGTTTTGTGGCAGAAGTACAGTGTAATAACCATATAACTATGACAGCACAGAAACAGGCCATCTCGGCCCTTCTAGTCCATGCCGAATGCTTACTCTCACCTAGTCCCACCGACCTGCACTCAGCCCATAACCCTCCATTCCTTTCCTGTCCATATAACTATCCAATTTTACTTTAAATGAGAATATCGAACCTGTCTCTACCACTTCTACTGGAAGCTCGTACCACACAGCTACCACTCTCTGAGTAAAGAAGTTCCCCCTCATGTTACCGTTAAACTTTTGCCCCCTAACTCTCAACTCATGTCCTCTTGTTTGAATCTCCCCTACTCTCAATGGAAAAAGCCTATCCACGTCAACTCTATCTATCCCCCTCATAATTTTAAATACCTCTATTAAGTCCCCCCTCAACCTTCTATGCTCCAAAGAATAAAGACCTAACTTGTTCAGCCTTTCTCTGTAACTTAGGTGCTGAATATATATAAAATAAAGGTAATATATAAAAAACATTATAAATTATAATATGTATACTCAGCGGATTCCATTTAATTGGTCCATTGGTTTATCTTCTTTTGGACAACTCTTGAACAAAAACTAATCAGGAAAATAGCTGTAATTCCCTTTGTTAATTTGGGACACTATTCTGCTTAATTAATACAGGAGACTGTTGCTGAACAATTTCTAACTAGCGGTAATCATGTGAACATATGTGGCTGTTAGGCATTACACCATGTTTAGAGCAAACAGTATTTAAGCAGTGTCAGTTACATGTGTTCAAAAAGCAGCAATTTTTGTCACTGAGAGCTGGCGAGAAATAAACAGTAAGACAACTTAAAATTGTTTTGCTTACTGTGGTTTCTAGCATTCAGGTTCAGAGATGCCAGAAACAGCCGCGAGTGAAAATGAGACAATTTCACTACTTCAACAAGTTGGGAACTACGAAGAATTTGAAGATGTTGAATTTCATCTTGAATGTTACAATAAGAATGAAGAGCTATTATATTATAAGTGCATTATATGAAGCAAGCCATTATCTGTACTAATTTTGTTCATTTAGAGTCGATCAAAAGAACACAATAGTGTGTTGGTTGTCCTTTGTATCTGACAATGACAGTGAAAACTATGCGGGAGAGATTTTAAAGTGGGAAAGCTGTTGCACTGGGATAGTTTCATTCTCTCAACTTCGGAAGTCCAGGAAGTCCAAGTCCAGTGGTACAAATAGTCATCACAAACTGGCATCTTCCTTAGTTGCAATGGATAGCCATGAAGTCTTCTGTGCCTTATCGTGCTCTTTGCTCCCCACCAAGTATGGCCACTGTTGCATGCAAAAAAGCTACTTGTCGCCATGGGTTACAAGAGCACTGAATGTCTGATGGGGACCAAAGTTGAGTGAGCTGCCCGAGAATGGACACAACATGTCCCTTCACTAGAGGTGCTAGCCCTTCTTGGACATCCCATATATGGCAGTGTACATGTATATAGAAATGATTAATAAGTAGTGTGGAAAAAGTCAGCAAAAATAGTAAGATAGTGTTCATGGGTTCAATGTCTGTTCAGAAATCTGATAATCACTTTAGTCTTCTGATAATCAAAGCTCAAGTATGATAATTTCCCAGTAAGACAATAATGAATGGTTCATGAAGGAATGTCATTCACTTATATATATTAATATTAGTGATACATAGAGTTAAGCAAGTGAATTAGTCTTAATTAGATACAGAGAAAGCTGAAACCAATAAATGAGACTAGAGACTAAAAGGAGTAAATCTCACTAAATTGTCAAGATGTTGAAATGTCACAGTGGGAGCAGCTGAAATGGTAGCACTTAAATCCTTCAAAATCAAATTGGATAAATATCTGTTTGGGAACAGAATTAGTGAAGATTAAGATGCTTAACATGGGATGTGGTGGCATTTCACTGAGAAAAGGAGAACGTAGTGGATATCTGCAGAGAATAATTGCGTGAGTAATTGGATATTTTGGTGTCTAACTTGATTCCATTTGGGATTGGCAAATACATTCACAATTAATTGGGTGAAGTAATGACATGGGTTAAATGTAGTCATTTGGAGGAAATGTCTTCATGCACTAAACAAATGCCTCTTGTTTCATTTTGTCATATGTTTTAGGACATTTCCTCACTATTCAATGATATCTATTATTATTCTCCAGTTCATGTGAAAATCCTACTACTTTTGTTATTGTCATTGGTGATTGATCAGACATTTGTTCAATCAGATTTTAAGTGTAGGAATCCTGTTGAGTGTTTAAAGAACCAACCAACCATCCACTTGGAGTAGAGGATGAGTTAAGGTCTAGGATAGAATAGCCAAGTTAAAACAAATGGTAGGACAGACTTAAAGAGAGGTATAACTTATTTTTACTCCTTGTGTTCCAATGTATAGTATTTTTTTACTTGATCCAGTCTTATCTATGTTAATGGAGATCTTCCATTTCTTCTGTTTTATTTGAACAATTTTACTACTATGTATTTTAAAATACATGCCTTGTTTTAATAAGGGATTGATTAATGTGATACCTTTCATATTCTTGAAACTCAGAGTATGTATGTTAAACATTTGTGTCTGACTGAGAGATCTGCATTCTGATAGTCCTCCAACCCTGTTTCACACTTTTGTGATGTGTTTTTATCATTCTGTGGAGGCAAAATAACCAAGGGATAAAATTATTCCTGTTTAAAGCCTATCTCTTTGTAAATCACTGCAAGACTTCCTTAAGAAAAGTAAGTACCTGTCAGAAGGTTTTTATTCATCACAAAATAATCATCACTTATTCAGTTGGCAAGTCTTGCAACTGCACAACATTAAATGCAAGGATTTAATAATTTATTGCTTAATAGAATTTTTAGGGAATTAGAGACCTCAGCAGTTGTCATTGTTGAGTTTAAGATGCATAATGTAGCAAATATAAATCACTTAATACCTTTATTTATTTTTCCCAGGAAGCTGGAATTTATTGTTTACTGTTAATTGCCTCCTGAGCTGAGTGCTCTACTGGACCAGTTCAAAGGGCAGTTGAGGGTCAAGCAGATAGGTTGTCCTGGAGTCGCATACAGATTAGATCCGGAAAAGACTGCAGATTAGCCTCCCTTACCATTACCACTATTGATATTAGTTTACACTCCAGAGTATTGTCTAATTACTAGTTTGAATTCTCTTTTATAATGCAGGGATTGAACACCCAGCTCAGCATTGATTATCCAGGTTGTTTGTCCAGTAATTTATCTGTTTACCCCAAACGAAACAAGATCAAAATAATTGCGCATTATTTTCTGGCATCCTTTTCAGAGTAGAGAATTAATGATGTATCTTTTCCAGTGCCCTCCATTTTGTACTCAAGTTAGATATTTAATAGACCAAAATTTATTCTCATTAAATTGTGAATTCATTAGAGAACATTGTTTTGCTACGCTGCAAGTCAATTGAAATATTTCTGATCACTAAACTACATATGAAGCCTTGAATGGTTTGTCAGTGGGAGGATAAGTAGTCAAACAATTCTGCTGAAAAGCCAGATTCAGACTGGATTATTGGCAGACCTTATCTAATGGTTTGAAAAACTAATTGGCTCAGAATTTGCCGTTGACAGTGAACTGGCCTTGCCTGCTCCTCACCTACAGGGAAATAAAAGATAGCCCTTCATGAATCTCCTGAAAAGTAGATGAGGTCTATAATGAATACTTCACGTGCATGTTCAATAAGGAGAAATAATTGCTGAAAGAATGGCTCCAAAACCTAGTTTCTTCATCTTGGTTGTGAATGCCATCATTTTGTGGGCTGAGGGGAGTTGGGGAGTTGCTTTCACATAAGCCTGTGAAAACACACAGCTGGGCATGGATCCTTTAGCTTTTCTAACTGTCATAGAGGAATATTGATGAGAATCTACACTGTCAAGCCCTGTTAGAATTTATTCTGGTTCAATGAGATAATTTCTCATTCTTCTAAATCAGGGAGAATATAGGCTCAGTCTTCTTCACCTCTCATCATTGAATAAACCCACCACTGTAGAATTCAGGCAGTCTCCAGGTAATGAACAGTTTCCGTTTTTACAAACATCCATGAGACGAGTTTGTCCAGAAGTTGGGAAATACACAACATTCAGTCAATGGTAGGATAGCTCCAAAGTATTAGAACATTATTAGAACATAGAACAGTACAGCACAGGAACAAGCCCTTCAGTTCGGAATATCTGTGCTGAACATGATGCCAAGTTTTCTGCAAGCATTTGATCCATATTCTACCTTTCCATCTACATTCGGATGTCCATCTAAAAGCCTCTTCAACAACACTGTCATATCTGCTTTCTCCACTACCCCAGCAACCCATTCTGTCTGGGTTTCCCCACTCATTTCCTTTAAATCTGTCTTCCTCTTACTTTAAATGCATATCCTCCGAGCACTGGGAATTTCCACCCTGGGAGAAACATTCTGACTATCCACCTGACCTATGCCACGCATAATTTAATAAACTTATGTCAGGCGTTGCCTCACCCCGTAAAACTCGGAAAGAGTAGCTTCAAAAGTATATTGAATTGAAAAAAGAACAATTTTACTAAAAATAAAGACATCAGACTTTTGAAATCAATCACATTATGGAAGCTCATTCTTTTGTAGTTTTATCTAAAAGTTCAACATTCTTAACCTGAGTTCATATCCTTTCATGAAATCTCCAGCTACAATGTAATTCTCCTTCGTGAATACAGAACAAAAGTTTTCATTAAATTCCTTGACTTCTTCTTTTAGGTCGTAGGTCCACTGTAGGTCCCTGTCTCTCCATGGGTACACTCTTCCCCTTTATATATGAACTTATAAAAAGCCTTGTGATTTTCCTTAATCTTATTTACCAGTGATATTTCAATGCTCACTTTTGCTCTTATTATTTCTTTCTAAAATGCTCCTCTACATTCTCTGTAATCCTTTAAGATTGCCCTCCATTTCTAATATTCCATACCTTCCATATGTTAATTTTTTTTTCTTACTCAAATGCTCAATGTCCCTTGACATCCAGGGTTCCCTAAAAGCTTGCTGTTCATCCTTGTAGAAACATATTGGACCTAAATTCTCACAATTAACTTGGAAGATTTGTTAGATACAGGTAGAAACCTATCCAGATGTATCACACAACACACACAAAATGCTGGTGGAACACAGCAGACCAGGCAGCATCTGTAGGAAGGAGCACAGTCGATGTTTCAGGCCGAGATCTTTCATCAGTGCTGACAAAGGGTCTCGGCCCGAAACGCCAACTGTGCTTCTTCCTATAGATGTTGCCTGGCCTGCTGCGTTCCACCAGCATTTTGTATGTGTTGCTTGAATTTCCAGCATCTGGAGATTTCCTCGTGTTTGCAGGTGTATCACAGTTTAGTATCTCAATTGCTTTACCCAAGACTCCAAAGAGCTGTGAACAAAGTCCAGTCCAACACAGATACCAGTCTCCCCTCCAGTGACTCTACCTACTTCTCCCTTTGTAAAGCAACCAGTGTGAAGAAGGACCCCTCCCACTTCTGTCATTCTCTTTTCATTGGACAGGAGATACAAAAGCTGAAGAACACATACCACCAGGATCAAAGTCAGCTTCTATCACACTGTTTTAAGAGTTGAATGTCCATCTTGTATGATGAAGATGAACTCTTGATCTTTCAGTCTAGCTCATCTTGGCACTTGCACTTATTTATCTGCATGTACTGCACTTTGTAACCGTATCACTATATCCTACATTCTCTTATTATTTTTCTCTTTGTATCACCTTAATGTACTTGTGTTTGGAGTGATTTGTTTGGATGGCACACAAACAAAGCTTTTCAGTGTATCTCAATACATTTGACATTTATAAGCCAATTACCAATTACCGGATCCTCATGTTTTTGAAATCAACCTTTCCTTACTTCTTAAAACTGAATTCAGAAAGCTGTTACCATCCCCTGTCATGTCCTGGATTCATGATAACATTGTCATTGTGTGGGAAAGAAAAATCCTCATTTTGCAATTCATCCAAAAGCACAGTCAACATGTCATTTAATTTAGAACAACACTTGACATATGAATATATAATATCCTAGCAACATCCTTGTTAGGGTGCACAAAAGATTTATGAGGATATTTATATCATAGATTCATACAAGTCCTTCAGCTCAACGAGTCCATGCTGACTATCGTACTACCCGGTCAGTCCCAATTTCTTGCATGTGGCTCATCTCCCTCTTAAGCATGACCTCCCTGTGCACCTGTCCAAATGCCTCTTAATTTCTACTATGGTACCTGCCTCTTTGTGAACAATTTGCCACCCTCTGCTTGAAAAGGTTGCCCCTTTAAATCTTTCCCCTATCAATCGAAACCTATGTCCTCTAGTTATGGACTCCCCTGCCCTGAGGAAAAGACCCTTTTCACCTTATTTCTGCTTCACATAATTTTCAACTTTTCTAGGAGGTTTTCTGCGGTAATTTTAAACATTTCTGTAAGATTGCCCTTCATTCTCTATTCCAATGAATAAAGATCCAGCCTGGCCAACTTCTCCCTATAACTCAAGCCATCCAGTCCTGGAAGCATCAAAAATCTTTTCTGCACACTTTCCAGTTCAACCATGTCACTCCTACAGCAGGGTAACCTAATCTGTGCACAGTACTCCAAGTGTGACCTCACAAACAACTTATACAACTGCAATATAATGTTTCAATTTATAAACTTAATTCCCCAATGGATGAAGGTTTAACTTTCCAAAATGCATCACCTCAGATTCTAATTTCTTCTCTCACCTCCCTCAAAGTCCGTGGATGTACTAAGTGTTCATCCACCTTCATGCGCTGTAAGCCTGCAAGCAGCTCCTCTCCGGTAAAACAAATGTCCTCCAAGACATCTTCACTTCTTACTCTATTTATTAAACAACAATGATTTCCTCCACAGTAAACACCAAGGAGAAATATCTGTTAAAAATCCCATCCATCTCCTGCAGCATGAGACATAGGTGGCCCTGCTACTTTGGGGACTTACTCTCTCCCCAACCACCATTTGACTCTTAATATAACTATGCAACCTCATGAGATTTTTCTTAACATTGCCTGCTAGATTATTGCATGCCCTCTCTCTTCCCTGCTGATTTCCTCTGAAAAATAGTCGTAAATTTTATCATCATCAAGGAATCAGTTCAATCCTAACCTCCTAAACCCAGTCTATGCTCGGTTTTTTTTGACTAGGGACTCCCCATTCTCAGGTAGGTGGAGCAACTCGTCATATTCTGTGTAAGTAGCCTCCAACTTGATAGCATGATCATCGATTTCTCTGACTTCCAGTAATTCTTCCCCTTCCCCTTCCCTATTTTTCATTTCCCCACTTTGGCCTTTTACTTCTTCTCCTCACCTGCCTGTCACTTCCCCCAAGTGCACCTCCTCCTTTTTCTCCCATGATCCACACTCCTGTCCTACCAGATTCCTTTTTCTCCAGTCCTTTGCCTTTTCCACTTTATCACTTCCCAGATTCTTACTTCATCCCCCCCTGCCCCAAACAATCTGACTTCACCTATCACCTTCCAGCTTGTCCTCCTCCCCTTCCCCATATTCTTATTCTGGCTTCTTCTCCTTCCCGTCCAGTCCTGCTGAAGGATCTCAGCCCCAAGAGTTGACTGTTTATTAATTTCCATAGCTGCCGCCTGACCCGCTGAGTTCTGCCAGCATTTTGTGTGTGTTGTGCTCAATATCCCTCTCTGACCAAGATTCTAAAAACTTGCCATCTTTACTCTTCACGCTAACAGGAACATGCTACTCCTGTACTCTTTCAATCACACTTTTAAAGTCTGTCCTGTCCTTTTCCATCACCACCCTAAAACTAATAAAATTATGATCACTAGAACCAAACACACACAAAATGCTGGTGGAACGCAGCAGGCCAGGCAGCATCTATAAGGAGAAGCACTGTCAATGTTTCGGGCCGAGACCCTTCATCCTGTTCCACCAGCATTTTGTGTGTGTTGTTTGAATTTCCAGCATCTGCAGATTTCCTCGTGTTTGATCATTAGAACCAAAATGCTCCCAGGATGCCACTTCAGTTACCTGCCTTACTCTGCTTCCTAATGTAAGTTCTAGTATTGCACATTCCCGAGAAAGGCTCTCTATATATATTTTTAGGAAATTTTTCTGTACATATTTCACAAAATTCACCCTGTCCAGGCACTGAACACAGAGTAGTTCAGTGTTTTCAGTGTTTACCTTTTCAGTAAAGGAAGGATGAAGGATGGTTGTAATTGGGAGCTGAATGTCCAAGGTTACAAGTTTTATCTGAGGGATAGGAAGGTAGGTGGGGGGAGGAGGGTGTGGCTGTACTGGTAAAAAAAAAGGCATCAAATCAGTAGAAAAATGTGACATAGGATCGAAAGATGTTGAATCCTTGTGGGGGTGGGTTGAGTTAAGAAACTGCAAGGGTAAAAGGACAACGATGGCAGTTATATACAGGCCTCCCAACAGTGGCTGGTAGGTGGACCACAGGTTACAACAGGAAATAGAAAAGGCGAGCAAAAGGGCAATGTTATGATAGTCATGGGAGATTTTAACATGCAGGTCAATAGGGGAAAATCAAGTTGGTAATGGATCTCAAGAGAGTGAGTTTCTTAAATGCCTAAGAGAGCTTTTTAGAGCAGTCTGTCATTGAGCCTACTACTAGGTAGGGCATCAGCTATTCTGGATTAGGTATTATGTAATGAACTAGAGGCGATTCAAGAGCTTAAAGTTAAAGAGCCCTCAGAACCCAGTGATCACAATATGATTGTGTTCAACTTGAAATTTGATAGGGTGAAAGTAAAGTCTGATGTAGCAGTATTTTAGTGGACTAGGGGAAATTACAGTGGTATGAGAGAGGAGCTGGCCAAAGTAAAAGGAAGTCCAAGCTATTGTAAAAGCAAAAGAAAAGACGTACAACAAAGCAAAATTTAGTGGGAAGACAGAGGATTGAGAAGTTTTTAAAAAACCTAAAGGGAGCAACTAAAAAAAAATCATTGGAAGGGAAAAGATGAAATATCAAAGCCAGCTAGCAAATAATATCAAAGTGCATTGTAAAAATATTTTCCAAGTATGTTAAAAATAAAAGAGAAATGAGAGTGGATAAAGAACCACAAGAAAATGAGGCAGGAGAAATAATAACCAAGGACAAGGAGATGGCTGATGAACTAAATGAGTATTTTGCCTCAGTCTTCATTGTGGAAGACATGTAGCAGTATGCCTGATGTTGTAGTGTGTGAAGGTAGAGAAGTGGGTGCAGTGAATGTTACAAGACAGAAGGTGCTCAATGATCTGAATGACCTCAGGGTACATAAGTCACCTGGACTAGAGGAACTGCACCCTTGGGTTCTGAAAGAGGTTGCTTTAGAGATTGTGGTAGCATTAGAAATGATCTTTCAAAAATCATTGGACTCTGGCTTGGTGCCAGAGGACTAAAACATTGCAATTGTCACTCCACTCTTTAAGAAAGGAAGAAGGCAGAAGAAAGGAAATTATAGACCAGTTAGCCTGACCTCAGTGGTTGGAAAGATGTTGGAGTTGGTTGTTAAGGATGAGATGATGGAATACTTGGTGACACACGACAAGATAGTACAAAGTCAGCATGGCTTCCATCAGGGAAAATCCTGCCTGATGAACCTCTTGGAATTCTTTGAGGAGATTACAAGTAGGATAGATAAAAGGGATGCAGTGGATGTTGTATATTTGGACTTTCAGAAGGCCTTTGACAAGGTGCCACACATGAGGCTGCTTACCAAGTTAAGAGCCCATGGTATTACAGGAAAGTTAAAACATGGTTAGAGCATTTGGCAGGAGGCAGTGAGTGGGATTAAAAGGATCCTTTTGTTCTGTCTATGGTGTGTGTGTGTGTGTGATTTAGATGATAGAATAGTTAGCTTTGTTGCCAAGTTTGATGATATGAAGATTGGTGGAGGGACAGGTAGTGTTGAAGAAATGGGTAGGAAGCAGAAGGACTTAGACAGATTAGGAGAATGGGCAAGAAAGTGGCAACTGAAATACAATGTTGGAAAATACATGGTCATGCACTTTTGGAGTAGAAATAAATGTGTGGACGATTTTCCAAACGGTGAGAACATCCAGAAATCTGAGATGCAGAGGGACTTGGGAGTCCTTGTGCAGAACACCCTGAAGATTAGCTTGCATGTTGAGTCAGTAGTAACAAAGGCAAATGCCATGTTAGCGTTCATTTCGAGAGGTCCAGAATTCAAGAGCAAGGATGTGGTGCTAAGACTTTATAAGGTACTGGTGAGGTCTCACCTTGAGTATCGTGAACAGTTTTGGGCCCCTCGTCTTAGAAAAGATGTGCTGGCATTGGAGAGGGTCCAGAGGAGGTTCACAAGGATGATTCGAGAAATAAAAGGGTTATCATATGAGGAACATTAGATGGCTCTGGGACTGTACTCACTGGAATTCAGAAGGCTGAGGGGGGTATCTCATTGAAACCTTTCGAATGTTGAAAGGCCTAGACAGAGTAGATGTGGAAAGGATGTTTCCCGTGGTGGGAGAGTCAAGGACAAGAGGGTACAGATAGAGGGACGCCCTTTCAAAACAGAGATGTGAAGAAGTTTCTTTAGACAAAGGGTGGTGAATTTGTGTAATTTGTTGCCACATACAGATGTTGGGTGTACTTAAGGCAGAGATTGAAAGGTTCTTTATTGGACATGGCATCAAAGGTTATGGAGAGAAGGCCAGGAACTGGGATTGAGGAGGAAAAGGATCATCCATGATTGGATGGCAGAGCAGACTCGATAGGCCAAATGGTCTGAATCTGCTCCTATGTCTTATGGTCTACATTCTGGGGAAATTAAATTTTAAGAATGTAAGAACATAAGAAATAGGAGGAGGAGTAGGCCATCTTGCCCATCGAACCTGCTCCACCATTCAATATCATGACTGATCTGGCCATGGACTCACCTCCACCTACCAGCCTTTTCCCTGTAGCCCTTAATTCCCTTATTATGCAAAAATCTATCCAACCTTGTCTTAAACATATTTACTGAGGTTGCCTCCACTGCTTCATCAGGCAGAGAATTCCACTGATTCACCACCCTCTGGGAAAAGCAGTTCCTCCTCATCTCCATCCTAAATCTACTCTCCCAAATCTTGAGGCCAAGTCCCCTGGTTCTAGTCCCACCTATCAGAGGAAACAACCTTCCTGCCTCTATCTTATCTATCCCTTTCATAATTTTATATGTTTCTATAAGATCTCCTCTCAATCTTATGAATTCCAGCAAGTACAGCCCTAGGTGATTCAATCTCTCCTCATAGTCTAACCCCCTCTTATCTGGAATTAACCTAGTGAACCTCCTCTGCATCGCCTCCAAAGCCAGTATATCCTTCCTCAAGTAAGGAGATCAGATCTGCACACAGTACTCCAGGTGCAGCTTCACCAGTACCATGTACAGTTGCAGAATAACCTCCCTGCTCTTAAAATCAATCCCTTTAGCAATGAAGGCCAAAATTCCATTTACTTTCTTGATAGCCTGCTGCACCTGCAAACCAACCTTTTGTGATTCATGCACAAGCACTCCCAAGTCCCTCTGCACAGCAGCATGCTGCAATTTTTTTTTACCATTTAAATAATAATCTGCTCTTCCATTTTTCCTTCCAAAGTAGATAGCCTCGCATTTACCAACATTGTATTCCATTTGCCAGACCCTTGCCCACTCACTTAACATATCTATATCTCTCTGCAGACTCTCCGTATCTTCTGCACAGTTTGCTTTTCCTTTCAATTTAGTGTTATCAGCAAACATAGAAGCACTCCACTCAGTCCCCTCTTCTAGATCGTTAATGTACATCATGTACCATTGCAGGCCCAGCACTAACCCCCATGACACACCACTCAACACTGATTGCCAACCAGAGTAACACCCATGTGTCCCAACTCTCTGCTTTCTATTAGCTAACCAATCCTTAATTGATGCTAATACATCACACTCATCTATGCATCCTTATCTTATGGATAAGTCTTTTATGAGGCACCTTATCGAAAGCATCCTGGAAATAAATATTCCACTAAAACAACCCTATTATTCTTATAATTATGAGAAATTTTTCTACACATCTGCTCCTCGAGTTCTCACTAACTGTTGGTATATGGATAAAATATTCCCTCCAGAAAAATATTCCCATTCTTTTTTCTTAGTTCTGCTCATATGGCATCACTGGATAATCTCTCAAGAATGTCATCTCTAAACATTGACGCTGCATCCTCCCTTATGAAATTGCCAACACCACCATCTTGCTTATTACAGAGGTTGGGCAGGCTAATACTCATTTCATTGCAGTATGGGCAACAGAGAAGTGATCTTATGGTAAAATTATGATTAAATTATCAGGGGCATAAAAAAGGGTGAATGCATGTTGTCTTTTTGCCAGGGTAGGAGATTCATGAACCAGAGGGCATAGGTTTATGGTGAGGGGAAAGATTTGAAAGGAACCTGAGAGGTAACCATTTCACCCAGAGGGTGCTCCATATATGGAACAAATTGCCAGAGATTGTGGTTGAGGCATTTAAAAGATGTTCGGACAGGTGAAGTTAGAAAAGTCTGTTGTGGGCTAACTGCAGGAAATGGCACTAGTTTGGATGGGCATCTTAGTCAGCATGGTCCAATTGGGCCAAAGGTCCTGTATGACTCCATGACAGGTTTGTAAGTTATTGGGTGTTTTTGTCCTTTTGCTTTATGAGAGTAAAGAAATGCATCCTATATTTCAACACTTTTCATTGGAATCAGCTGATGTGTAATAATCCAGGGAAGCTCTGTTCCACCTCTTTCTCACTAACAGTGTGTTTCTTGCTCTCACCACTCTGCACATAAAATGCCCCTCTCGTTTAATTATTTAATCTTGTACCTCTTTACTTAAATCTATGCTTTAATCACCTCTAATGTAGGGAAAAGATCCCCTCATTCCTGAAAAGTATTTCTATGTGGAAAAATGCCTTTCTCAGTTGCCTTCTAAATCTCTTGCACCTTATTCTCTTGTTTTATTCGCTTCTAACAAGTGGAAAAATACTTTCATTCCTGAAGAGAATGCTCTTTGAACTTAAAACCTCCGAACTTGGAGGGAAGATTGGTAGCTGGATCTAAAATTATTTTTAAAGAGCTTCCGTGCACTCCATTAGACTGGAGCAGCTTACTCAGCAGATATATCCACCATAATAAGATTTAACTGCATTATCTAAATAAAAGAAAATTTCAGTCACGGAAAAGCACCATTTAGTTATAATAGGCTCTGATACAGACTTAAAAGCCCCTTCAATATAGAAGTCACCTTTCAATAAAATCAGTAATTTCACATAATGCAAAGTACATTTTCATTATATTTTAGCTGTAGAGATTTTTATATGAATTATTGTGCTGGGCAAGTTCTCACAAGTAAGTGTTTTTTGAGGATTTTCTTCTTTAAAATATAAAAATAGTTTATTAATTATATTTACAATATTTACATAATATCCCATTTATTATTTACAAAATGTTTGTGAAATCCTTATCCGGGATGTATTCCAGCCCTGTGGTTCCCACTGACCCAGAAGACCACCAAAGAGCTAGTGGACACTGAATGCTTCCTCCCCAGGGATACCAGGACAGAAACGTAGCCTTTGAAGAGGGCAGACAGTAGGTTCAAGCAGCATCTTTAACTGCTCACTTTCTGAATCTATGAATGCCCGTCTTGGTCAGACGCAAGTTCAGACTGATGAGGCGAATTCACTCCATAATGTGTGCTCCGAGTGTGGGAACTTACTCAAATACTCAAACAGAAACTGCAACCTATTGCATTTAATATGCACATGCAATACAGTATCTTTCTCTGAGAGATGGTAGGAAGCCTGGGAGATTGTGAACCAAATTAACCTGCTGCATGATACAGCTTTGATGTGAATGGAGAAGACACCCTGTTGGAAGAAGTTTGTATCTGAAATATCTGATGGATATGCTGTGTAGAGTTTCTACAGTTACTGGAGCACACTGTTGACCTAAGATTATTCAGCATTTTTGTTGAGCTATATGTGTGCTAAAAGTACATTGTGTACAGTTTTGGTTGCTATTACAGTATTATAGAAGGGATATTATTATTAAACTAGGTGTGGGGAAAAAAAATTACCAGGATGTTGCCTTGAATTTGGGGCCTGATTTACAAAGATAGATAATGTAGCTTTGGATTTTATACCTTGGATCATAGGGAATTGAATTGTGACTTGATAAAGGTGTATAAGATTATGAGAGGCATTGGCAGGACTTTTTCCAGGAAGGGGGTGCTAAGAAAAATGTCACAGGCTTAACATGAGAGGTTAGAGGTTTAAAAGGGACATCAGGGGCATCTTTCCCTCGCAACGAGTGATGCGTACTTGGAATGAGTTGCCAGAAGTAAATAGTGATTAAGGCAGGAAGATTAGCAACATCTAAAAGCAATCTTGGATAGGATAAGTACCTGGATTGCTCAGAGAGGGCTATATTCCGGGATTCATTTTTGAGTCTGCGTGAATATGCCACAGTTGACAACAACTCCATCAAAACCTGTGCAGATGAGAGTCTGCCTCCAAGAGCATACCGGACATACGCAAATCAAAAGCTGTGGATGATCCAGGAGATTCATAGCCTGCTGAGGGCCTCACTGTGGCATTCAAGACTGAACTATACAAGAAGTCCAGGTGCAAACTACAAAAGGCTATTTTAAGTGCAGGAAAACAATTCTGAATGAGGTTAGAGACAGATGCACATCTGCTCTGGCAGGGTTTGCGGGCCATTACTTCCTACAAAGCATAACCTAACGCCATGAATGTCAGTAATGCTCCATTCCAAGATGGGCTCATGGCCTTTTATGGAAGAGAGAATAAAACTACATCCATGTGATTATCCATATTATTTTACCTGCTTAAGTCATGGAGCTGCGGGAAGTTGCAGAACAAGATGGTTATTTATTAATTAATGGGCTGTGTAGTGTGTCATTCCTGAACTGAATGCTAGGAAGGGAGTCACATCCTCAATGTGCAATCTCCACAACAGACTCTGGGCTGCATCTTAAAGGCGGCCATGGAAGTGAAGGAAAGAGGGGGAGAGCATGAGCATAATACTCTTCCCTGTTCCTGAATGCGAGAGGCTGATCCAATGGGCCAGACCACTGTGAGACGTCAAAGGGCCAGTAATCAAAATGTTGTGACTGTGGAAGCACTGTGGTCCTTCAGATTCAGTTTATTGTCATTTATGAACCACAAATACAATGCAGTTAAAAAATGAGACAATGTTCTCTGGAATGATGTCACGAAAAAGCACAAAACAGACCACACAAGAAAAACCACATAACGTTTGGTAATCCTCAATCCAGAGTCCAGAGAGGCTGCTGCGTATCGATATCGCGCTACCGTCTTAGTCTTACCATCTTACCATCCTTATCAGTAACATCAGTGGAAAATTATGGCGGAATCTGTAGCCAAAGTGTTCATCTCAGCGGGACCCTGTAGTTCATATAATAGTGCTGATAGCTTGCTATGAGGATGATTTATCAAGAGGTAAAGTGAAGTTTGCCAGTCACCCATGTTGGAGACAGTATTGCCTTTGTGAATGATGCTGGAGTGAAGGTACAAAATAGCCATTATGTAATTCAGAGCTGAAGCAATCTCAATGGGCTGAATGACTTACTTCAGTAACTCTGTTTGAAGGTGTTGACCTTAATGCGTGATTCAGCGTAGAACATCAACTGGATTTGAGGTATTGGTATTGTTGTTTATTTTATTGTCACATGTCCCAAGATACTGTGGAAAAAATGTGTGTTTCATCCTGAAATATTCTGCTCTACATAAGTACACTGAGCCAGTAAAAAGAAAACAGAATATAGTGTTGCAGCTACAAAGCCCAGTGCAGGTTAGCAAAGCAAGGGTCTCAACTAGGTAGATTGGGAATTCAAGGCTTTATCTATTAGCATATGAGAGGTTGGTTCATTTTATTAGCAGTAGAATGAAAGCTTTGCTTTAGTTGGATGTACATTCACTGCTTCTGTTTAATGGTGAATCTATAAAATTGAAAAATTAACTAATTAACCAAGAAAATTGTTCATCTCAAAAATGCTCATGCAACATTAGAAGAGGATGATATTTCTGATTTAGTTGCAAAAATGACCATGGCAACCTGAGGAAGTTGAACTGTTAAGTTCATTTTCTGTAATTGTTAGCCTGAGTTTGTTTCTAAATCCCTGAACTTATTTTCTGCATAAATTGATATGGAACAACTGAGAGAACTGTGAAATGGAGTTCATGTGTGGACAAAACAAAGGGCATCCAGCAAGGGAATTCACTCATTTCTCGTGTCATAGAATCATATTGTATGAAAATAGGCCATTTAGCCCAACAAGTCTGCACTGACCATCAGGAACCGATTTACACATGACCTACACTAATCCCATTTTATTCTCACATTCCCATCACCACCTCCACATTCTTCCATTCATCTACACACTGGGACAACTTACAGCGGTCAACTGGCCGAGAAACGTGCAGGTATTTTTGATGGGGGAGGTAACCCAGAATACATAAACTCCATCTTCAGCATCAAAACTCAGGAGGAACTTCTTCATCTGGAAATGATACATATGTGGAATTTCTTGTCAAAAAAGATTATGGCTAAATGATTAGTTGTATTTAAGGCAAAGCTTGATAGGCATGGGGATGAAAAGTCCCAGGGAGAAGCAGGAAAATGAGGTCAAAGAAAAACAAGCCATGATTGAATGTTGGAGCAGACTCAATGGGCCTAAAGGTCTAACTCTGCTTCTATGTCTTATGGTCTAATTCAACCAGGTGTGTGGTCAGGTTGGACGGTAGGGAGAGGCTATCTATCTGTAACAGTTGAACTCTGGCAGTCTCCTTGTGTGTATGCAGGGATGAGCGGCAGGGAAGAGTTGATTTGGCATATTGTGGTCAAGTGCAGACAATAGTGCACCAAGCAACAGGACTTGGCCCTGAAACTCCCAGGAGAGCTTTCTGTGGATGAAGGTGTTCAGAATATTAAACATCATTGACATACAGAAATGTATAAAAACTAAAGAAACTAAAATAATACATTGAAATATTATTTTTAACAAATAAAACACTAAAACATTTCTAAATAATTAAAAATGATAAACAAAACATAACTCATTTACAAAAAGCTGAGCAGACAATCACAGTTATACAGCATAGAAACATACCGTTCGGTTTATCATGTATAACCTACCCAACGAGTACTTTTCAGTACCAATCACATTTAATAGCACTTGGTCTCTAACTCCTTAACGAGGCCTCTGTCGGTCAGAGGCGACCATAGATGTTGTGTCCTAGCTGTCTAGATACACAAGCCAGGCCAGTACAATATTGAGACTCAGCTATTACCCATGTAGCAAGCTCCCCCTTGCCGTGCATCTGATGAACCCAAAGGAACAGCGGAGATCAATACAGTGTAGTGCAAGCAGCATCGCAGGAATTGCCAGTCAGCATTGAACTCAATGTAGAGCTGCCTTAGGGACTTCAGCTCTGGAGTTTTCCCTGGGGTTTACTCCCGAAGCCCTCCACATGAGTGGGTAATAGACAAGGAGGTTTCAGATTAGAGTTTTCCTTCTCCTAAATGAGCTGCCAACCACGGCTGAACAGCCCCATCTGCCCGAAGCGCCTGGTTTTACGGCGCCAGCAGCCCACCTTTGCCCCTTCTCCTGTCAGTAGAAATGGTTCCGCCAGGCTCAGTACCTAAGCCACATGTGAAGGTCAGGAGCTGGACTGGGTAGTCAGAGGCTATTTGAGTCACACGCCATTGGGAGCATTGGAATCCCTAATCTCGTATACCCTGGCAATTCAAGTCCTCATCAAGATACAAACTAGGAAATTTACAAAATCTTGTAATTTTGATTATTTGGGCAAAGAATGTTTTTTCAAACTAAAAACCCAAAATGCTGGCAGAACTCAGCAGGCCAGACAGCATCTATGGGAGGAGGTAGTGACGATGTTTCGGGCCGAAACCCTTCATCAGGAGGGTTTCTGATGTAGGGTTTCGGCCTGAAACGTCGTCACTACCTCCTCCCATAGATGCTGTCTGGCCTGCTGAGTTCTGCCAGCATTTTGTGTTTTTATTTATTTCTAGCATCTGCAGATTCACTTGTGTTGTTTTTCAAACTAACTGATTTGTTCTGTTAAAAAATGTTTGTATTTATGGGCCTAATTTTCCTTTTTCTAATATGAAATAAATAGATTTCTTAAAGTGTTTTCGAAGTATTACTAGAATCATAAGGTTGTACAGCACAGTAACAGACCATCTCATCCACCATGTCCATGCCAACCTTTTTGCCCATCTGCACTCATCCCATTTTCCTGCACCAGATCTGTATCATTCTGAGCCTTACCTATTTAAGTAACGGTCTAAATGTCTCCTAAATGTAGTGATTGTATTTAATTTACCATTTCCTCTGGCAACAAATTCCAGACATCATCCACACAAAAAATCCCGCTCTGTCCCATGTAAAATTCCTTCTTCTCACTTTAAACCTGTGCCCTTTTGTTTTTGATAGGCCTACCATAGAGAAAAAAAGATTCTTACTATCTGCTTTATGCATGTACACCTCTGTCAGGTCACCCCTCAACCTTGTTTGCTCCAGGGAAAACAAACCCAGCCTATTCAGTCTCTCCTCATAAATAAAATCCTCCATTTCAGGCAACATGATAGAACCATAGAACATTACAGCACAGAAACAGGCCTTTTGGCCCTTCTTGACTGTGCGGAACCATTTTCTGCCTATTCCCACTGACCTGCACCTGGACCATATCCCTCCATACCCCTCTCATCCATGTACCTGTCCAAGTTTTTCTTAAATGTTAAAAGTGAGCCCGCATTTACCACTTCATCTGGCAGCTCATTCCACACTCCCACCACTCTATATGTGAAGAAGCCCCCCCCCATGTTCCCTTTAAACTTTTCCCCCTTCACCCTTAACCCATGTCTGGTTTTTTTTCTTCCCTAGCCTCAGTGAAAAAAGCCTGCTTGCATTCACTCTATCTATACCCATCATAATTTTTTATACTTCTATCAAATCTTCCCTCATTCTTATGTTCTCCAGGGAATAAAGTCCTAACCTATTCAACCTTTCTCTGTAACTCAGTTTATCAAGTCCCGGCAACATCCTTCTAAACCTTCTCTGCACTCTTTCAACCTTATTAATGTCCTTCCTGTAATTCAATGACCAAAACTGCACACAATACTCCAAATTTGGCCTCACCAATGTCTTGTACAACCTCACCATAACATTCCAACTCTTATACTCAATACTTGGATTTATAAAGGCCAATGTGCCAAAAGCTCTCTTTACGACCCTCTGTACCTGTGACCCCACTTTTAGGGACTTAAGTATCTGTGTTCCCAGATCCCTCTGTTCTACTGCACTCCTCTGTGTCCTACCATTTACTTTGTATGTTCTACTTTGGTTTGTCCTTCCAAAGTGCATCCTGATGTATCTCCTTTGCACTCTGCAGCAATACTACATAAATAAATCTGAACTTTGATGTGCATCTGTAACACACAGCAATGATGATCAGTAACTATGACAATTGCTGCTGTGAAAGCATTATATGTATCTAACACTTGTTACGTACCCCATAACTGGGTCATTTACCAGCAAAGATAGAGAGGTCCGTTGAAGTCTGATGGTACTATTTTCAAAAGTTTTTTATTTATAAAGGGGCACAAAAATAAGGTTAATACAAACATTCAGATAATTTACGTCGTCAATACTCAATCTAAAGCGCGGGTATAGTAATAATCATCAATAAGAAGTAGCTCTATCGTTTGTCTAGGGGATAAAATATTGTCCGATGGAAATATAAAAGTCTCTCAAGTTCATGCAGGCTTTAGCCTTTGGGGACCACTGGGTTTTCACTTGTTGGAGAGAGAGAGAGATTTGTGATAAGAGAAACTTGCCCGTGTCTTTTGATGAGGCCGATCCGATGTGTCGGGGGAATTGGTTCCCCATTGTTAGTTACAGAAACTCGTTTCTGTGGTATCAGCCACCAGCTCCCAGGCCTGGGAACCGAACACACGTGGCTTCATTCAAATGGCTGCCCGCTATACAGGATCGCTAGCGTCTCTTCTGGTGTGTCTGAGGGGCCGTCTCTTTTTATCTGGACTCACGGGGTCTCAGATGTCAATCGGGTTGCGATGATGCAATCTCTCCCCGTAGCCCAGCCCACGTTGCCCTGAGAGCTGGCACGTAGTATAGGATCGCAATCCACAAAGGTGTCTCCAAGAAACAATGGCCAAATCCGTTGCTTTGTCTTGCTGAGGGCAGGACACATTCCAAAACCTTGAGGATTCTCTCTCATTTCCTGGGTCCGAGACCCGAATTAATAGCGATCTTGCGATTCTCAAGAAGGAGGGGGCTGGGATCATAACACCTCCCCTCTTAAAAGCGTTTTTCACCAGTGGTTAAAAACAGAGTGGTACAGAGTCTTACAGGATTTTAGAATCTAACACAATACAAAAGCTTTTCTTTTCACTACAGAGCAATAGTTATCCATTTAATTCAGCATCGAAACAGTTAACGATTACAGCGTCACTTCCTTTACTAGCTTAACATCTTGTACCTTACTAAAGTCTTATAGCATCAGACTTCAACTTAATAACCACCTATTATTTTTTTTTTAGCAAACAAAACTAATGAGTTGTGATCCCCGACGGGGAGCCAGGCAGGCTTCCAAGGGGTTTGTCTTTATTATTCACATGCTTTGCTGAAATCCCGTACAACCGGCTGGGCTATTTAAAAATGGCGCCCTTCATTAACCGTCGTCTCTTTTCCGGTGAGTTCCTACGGGAGGAACTCGGGTAGTTTGGCGAGGTAAATTCCCGCCCGCCTCATTCATAGGGGTTATTTTATCAACACCATGTCCCAAACTTAGACCATTTCCACCCAATTCTTTAATTTTACACCGGTGGCTATCCCTCTCGTTAGGACCCTTCAGGCTATGGGTTTTGAATTCGAACTCTTTGTTCAAGCAGCATTTCAGATTCTGCCTCATCACACCCCATTCTGGAATAACAATAGGGTGGGGGGCCCCGGCATCTCCCGGCTTAATCTGTAAGCGATCTGCAGGGTTTAAAATTTCTTCATTCGATTTGGGAACTACAAATTTTCCGTTTCCTTCAATAATAATATTTATCTCCCCGTTTTCGAGTTCCGCTTTAAGTTTCACCACACCTTCGAGTACAAACCCCAGGGAACTCTCACTTCCCCCTATTACCAAGGTCAACCCTGTCTTCCCTGAACCCAGTCTATCTGACCCAAAAGGAGGGCAGTCTTGTTCAGCTGAATCAGATACCTCAGACTTTTTCTGAGCTCCGTGACTAAGTTCAGGACCACGTGCATCCCCATCTTGGACACACTCAAACGGGACATTGACCTCTTCCAGGCTTTCAATACCCGTACCTTTTTCAAATTCCAAATTCCCTTGCTCCTCCCAGCTACTCTCTGGGCAACTCCCTTCCGGAGTAAACTCAACCCCGCGGGCTAAAACAACCTCATCTGCCAACCCAGCAGACTTCTTCAAGGTAATGGCATCTTTTTCATCTAGGACTGCCCTCATTTCATTATCGGGAACACCTTTAGAATTTTCAACTTCTTCAAACAGTTCTGCCAAACCAGACAGATCATCCATGTCCAACTCTGGACCTTTTACCAGCTTTATCTGTTTCTCATCTTTATTTCCTACCTCTAGGACCTTGCCCCCCTTTAAGGGCAGATCTACCTCTTCTCCCTTACCCTCTTGCACTTTACTACTCTTCGCTTTACCACCCTCTAAACCCTCGTGGCACAGGGTCGGTAAAAATGTCTCGGCCAAATCAAAACTGGCCAGATTTAAACTGCTCTCGGTCTCAGCTGCTGCTCTCGACAGGCTGCGAGTGACCGCACATGCGGGATAGCTCTTGGAAGCTAGGGGCGGAACCTCAACATGCATAGGGGATTTGATCAGCGTCATGGCGGCCCAAACCTTACCCCCGGCTAAATCGTTACTAAGTAGGACATCCACGTCAGTTCTCGGGAATTCTGATGGCACCCCTATTTCAACTGGTCCATACACCAGCTCACAATCCATAATGACCTGATGTAAGGACACCATTTCTATCCTTTTATTTATCCCCTTCACCGCTACCATGCCCTTTTTTCGACCAAACGCGAGTACCTTATGGCTGATCAACGACAGCTCAGCCCCCGTGTCTCTCCAGATTCGTACGGGAATTGGTGGGTTCCCCCTTCCTCAAAGACACAGTCCCATGGGACAGACAAGCCTCAGACCCTTCTCGTACTCTGTCTACCCGGGGCTCTCTTGTCGATTTACTGATTACCACGGCACATCCGATAGGGACTGCTGCTTTCCCTTTCTCCGCCTCCCTCCTCGGAGCAAAGCACTGAGACGCAACATGCCCACTCTTCCCACAATCAAAACAGGTCAAGCCCGGAAATCTCTGGCCGCCTGGCCTTTCCCCCTCAACCTTACCACTAGCTCCCGGCGGGGCCTCTGCCTCAGCCGGCGGACTTTCTCGATCGTTCCCACGGTCCCTCGGGGAACTTTTATTCGAAGAAAACTTTGCCTTGTGGGTTAGGGCATATTCATCTGCGAAGCTAGCAAATTCTGAGATGGACTTATTCGGCTTCTCATTCAAATACATCCGGATCTCCTCCGGAACACAATCTTTAAATTCCTCAATCAAAATTAACTCCCTGAGACGCCCATGATCCTCGCCCACTGTTTCTGCGGTGCACCAACGGTCCAAGAGCACCCCCTTCTCATGGGCAAACTCGGTATACGTCTGATTCCACCCTTTCCGTAAATTTCTGAACTTTTGTCTATATGCCTCAGGTACTAGCTCGTAACCCTGGAGAATGGCTGCCTTTACTTGGTCATAATTCCCTTTCCCTTCCGTGGGCAACGCTGCATATGCCCGCTGTGCCTTCCCTCGTAACACACTTTGTAACAATGCCACCCACTGTGCTCTGGGCCACTGCTGATTCACTGCCACCTTTTCAAAAAGCAAGAAATAACTATCAACATCCGTCTCCTCGAACGGGGGTACTAACCTCAACACCCGACTAACATTAAACCCCTCCACTCGGTCTAGCCCTTGAACTCTTCGCTCTTGCCTTAACTTCTCCATGTCCAAGTCATGTTGCCTCTGTTTCTCTTTCTCAGCTGCTTCCAGCTCCTTTAACTTCATTTCATGCTCTCTTTGCTTCTCAGCGCTGTCCTGCTCTCTCTTCACCTCTAACTCCTTTTGTTTGTCGGCCCTCTCTCTCTCTCTCTCTTTCTCAGCTGCTTCCAGCTGCTTTACCTTAAGTTCATGTTCCCACCTTAATTTCTCCAACTCTAACTGATCCGTCCCACTCGCTAGTACCTTTTCAGGGATATTTTCCAATACCTCAACTGTAAACACATTCTTCCCAATGTAATACTGAGTTATGGCCCTTCGCACCTCCCGCTTTTTCATTGACGACCTCACCTCTGTGAGGCTTAACCCCTTCGTCAAATTTACCAAGTCTAATTTGGTGGCCGCCTCCAGCGCATCCAGAGTCGGGTTTTCTATAAATTCACTCACGTCCATCTTTGCTGGTTTCCCGTCTGGCTACCCGCGTAACCAGATCCAAGTTTGGACTTACAAGCCCGATTCACTGCCCCCCCCCAATTTGATGTCAAATCCTGGGACGAGAACCCCAAGTTGTTACGTACCCCGTAACTGGGTCACTTACCAGCAAAGATAGAGAGGTCCGTTGAAGTCTGATGGTACTATTTTCAAAAGTTTTTTATTTACAAAGGGGCACAAAAATAAGGTTAATACAAACATTCAGATAATATACGTCATCAATACTCAATCTAAAGCATGGGTATAGTAATAATCATCAATAAGAAGTAGCTCTATCGTTTGTCTAGGGGATAAAATATTGTCCGATGGAAATATAAAAGTCTCTCAAGTTCATGCAGGCTTTAGCCTTTGGGGACCGCTGGGTTTTCACTTGTTGGAGAGAGAGAGAGATTTGTGATAAGAGAAACTTGCCCGTGTCTTTTGATGAGGCCGATCCGATGTGTCGGGGGAATTGGTTCCCCATTGTTAGTTACAGAAACTCGTTTCTGTGGTATCAGCCACCAGCTCCCAGGCCTGGGAACCGAACACACGTGGCTTCATTCAAATGGCTGCCCGCTATACAGGATCGCTAGCGTCTCTTCTGGTGTGTCTGAGGGGCCGTCTCTACAGCCCCTCTTTTTATCTGGACTCACGGGGTCTCAGATGTCAATCAGGTTGGGATGATGCAATCTCTCCCCGTAGCCCAGCCCACGTTGCCCTGAGAGCTGGCACGTAGTATAGGATCGCAATCCACAAAGGTGTCTCCAAGAAACAATGGCCAAATCCGTTGCTTTGTCTTGCTGAGGGGCCAGGGCACGTTCCAAAACCTTGAGGATTCTCTCTCATTTTCTGGGTCCGAGACCCGAATTAATAGCGATCTTGCGATTCTCAAGAAGGAGGGGGCTGGGATCATAACACACTCAACTCATCCAATTAACAGTATATATTGTAATACCTCAAAGATTAGTGTTGCATCTTTTTTCAGGATTCTGATGAAGGGCTCTAAACTACTTGAGATTTGTTCACCATCCTTCAGAATTGATTACACCATGGTAATCACTGCTTTATCAATTATCCTTGTTTAGTTTCATGCAGTCATGTTACCTTATATGGAACTGCATGAAGAAGTGTTCACACAGGATTATTTACCATGAGTGCACCCTATTAAATGCAAGCTTGCTATTTGATTTCCTGAGCAGTTTAACAATTCAAGCATTAGATCATCTTGACTCTCTGTTAGCAGCTATGACTTAAGGTCTCAGGGCTGACTTCATCTCTAATGCTCTTATCTAAGTTGCAAAGGATTCACTTTTTTTTTTGCAGAGGCACCTTTTCAGCCCATCTTGCCTATCCCACCTATAAAGAGAATTATTAAAGCAACTAAAACAGAACAGAAAGTAAATCAGGGTTGATTATTCTGGTGAAAGATCTTTGATCTGAAATATTAACTCCTTCTGTAGAAAGTATTGAATCGCAAAATGCATCCTGCATTTTCTAAATTTAATTTCAGCTGTTCAGAGTGATAGAATATGAGAACTTGGGTAGTTGCGTCCATGTCAACTGTCAACAACCCGTCTACACACATTGCATTTTATTGCACCACTCATTTATGCACTAGGACCATTTCACCTGCCTATTCACACATTTATGGATGTGGGAGGAAATTAAAGCACCCACAGTCACACGGACAACATGCAAACTTCCCACAAGCAACACCTGGGGGTCAGGATCGAACCTGGGCCTCTAAAGCAGTAGTAGCTGGTCCAGGCACTCCTGCTTCTACACATCTTTGATTGTTTAATACTTTGGTTGCTTCACAGAATCCCAGCTCTTTCCCTATAACTATCTAGGTCACAGTACTTGAAATGCTTACGATATATTTAAACGCAATGAAGGTCTTTAGCTCCAGACATGTGGAGGTTCCAGGCACCTGCTATTCTTTGAGTGGGACTGCACTCTAATCTTTCTATCCATCAAATTACATCTATGCCCCTCATTACTGATCCACCTGCTAAGAGAATAGTTATTTCCTGCTCATTCTACCAAGTCTTTCCTGATTTTACACCTCAAGAAATCCTCCGTTAATTTCTTTGTTCTAGCCAGACTTTCTTCTCATAATTATTATTTCCTTACAAAACTCCTCAACAACTTCTCTAGTGTCTTCACATCTTGTGCTGTGATTCTTCCTGCAGAGCTCTGTGTGCCTAACAGTGTTATCGAAAGGAGTACCATACATTAGGTGTTCTCAGGTGTTGAAGTGGGTTTGGAGATTCTCAGGATGTAGGAATCAAGTAATGTACCCCACAACATTCTTACAGTGCCTTGCTTGGAAAAGCAATTAAGGCATTGCACAAATAAGTACACAGCACCTAGATCTTTGACCTTGGTGGATTTTCAGATGGGGAAAGTAGCCGGTAAGGCAGGGTTAGAATCAATGAAGTAAATTATCTGTGGAGAAAAATGTCCAATATAAATTTCAAGTGCACAACCAGATGTTCCTTTAAACATTCTGTTAAGCTAAGGTTATCTCCCTTTGATTAATCCATCATGATAAATCTCTAGTATATTCAACAGTGGTTTATCAATTACATAATGGACAGTGATTTCCCCAAAAATCAATATCAACATGCAAGGAACTGCAGCAAGTATTTACTAGCAAGTGTCCGTGACTATGCTGAAATTGTGTTTTGCCTCCATTCAACCCACCAAAGACTAACTGCTGCTGAGAATGGTTCAACAGACCCTAATAATTTTCAAAAGACAACTCTTCAAATATAGTGTAGAAAGAGAAATGCATTGTCAGATACCATTTCTCCTTCCAGCCAATATCTGAAGGAGTGCATCATGTTCTGAAGAATATGCTTCAGTTCTCACTCACCCGTAGTTGTTGGGGCCTGTTCTATTATTTAATTTCTATGCGCTGAAAAGCACAGAAGTATTGTCCACTGGAGGTACAAGAGACTGCACATGCTGAAATCTAGACTAATAGAACAAGCTACTGGAGAAACCCTGGATCAGGCAGCATCTGTGGAAGTAAAGGGATCATCAATATTTTGGTTCAACAATCCTTTTCCACAGATCTGTTTGGCCAGCTTATTTCCTACAATGTTTTTTTACCCAAAATGTAGTCAACTTGAGATCTATCTGATTCGTATGCAAGTTATTAAAGAATATTGTTTGAATGCTGTCTAGCTAAAAACTAGGCAGCTGTATCTGAATGTATTTGAAAGCCCACCAAGTACTAAAGAAGTTAACTTTAATAATGTGGAGATATTTTTGTACTGATGCTTTAAGTCATCATAGCAGACAAGACAGGTAACATGGTTCAGCTAGTCACTACAAAGATCTAACTGGAATAGAGCAATAACATCACTTCATGATGTCTTAACTGAATGAAGAATCAGAAAATACCCAATAAAATGCTTCTGAAAAGTGTCATTGTTGTAATCTGGAAAGAATCATAGCCATTTGTGAGTTTCAAAGTATCAGAGATATTGATGAGATAACTATCGGTTAATCTCTTTGCAGAGTTGATTCAGGGATAAATGTTGGCCGTTACAACAGAATCAGGTTTAATATCATCAGCATGTTAAGTATCATGAAATTTGTTGACTTTGCAACAGCAGTGCAATGTAATATAACAATAGAGAAAAAGAAACTGAATTATAGTAAGTATATGTTAAACAGTTAAATTAATGATGCAGTGTAAAAACAGAAATAAATAAAATAGTGAGGTTCTGTTCATAGGATCAATGTCCATTCAGAAATCAGATGGCAGATGGGAAAACGCTGTTCCTGAATCGTTGAGTGTGTGCCTTCATGCTTCTGTGCCTCCTTCCTGATAGTAGCACTGAGAACATCACATGACTTGGGTGATGAGGGTCCTTGATGATGAATGCTGCCTTTATGAGGTATCTCTCCTTGACAATGTCCTGCATACTACAGAGGCTAGTGCTCATGAGGGTGCTGATTAAGTTTACAACTCTCTGTAGTTAACTTCAGTCCTATGCAGTAGCGCTCCCCCACCTCCCCATTACCAACTGGTAATGCTCTCCACAGTACATTGGTAGAAATTTTTGAATGTTTTTGGTGACATAACAAATCTTGTCAAACTCCTAATGAAAAATAGCCTCTGTTGTACCTTCTGTGTAGTTGCATCGATATGTTGGGTCCAGGTTAGATCCTCAGAGATATTGACACACAGGAAGCTGAAATTGCTCACTCTCTCCACTTCTGATCCCTCTATTGAGGACTGGTATGTGTTCCCTTGTCTTGCCCTTTCTGAGGTCCACAATCAGCTCATTGGTCTTACTGACATTGAGTGCAAGGTTCTTGCTGCAACACCACTCAATGAGCTGGTGTATCTCACTCCTGTACACCCTCTTGTCACCATCTGAGATTCTGCCAACAATGGTTATATCATCAGCAAATTTATATATGGCATTTAAGCTGTGCCAAGCCACACAGTCAGGGGTATAGAGAGAGCAGAGCAGTGGGCCAAGCACACTTCCCTGAGGTGCACTAATATTGATAGTCAGTGAGGTGGAGACATTGTTTCTGATCCACACAGATTATGGTCTTCTGGTTAGGAAGTCAAGGATCTAGTTTCAGAGGGAGGTACAGAAGACCAGATTCTGTAGCTTTTTGTTTAAGACTGTAGGAATGATGGTATTAAACACAGTTGTAGTGAATATGCAGCATCCTGGCATAGGTATTTGTATTGTCCAGGTGATAAAAGGCCACATGAAGAGCCAACGAGATTGCGTCTGCCCTAGACCTATTGTGCCGGTAGGCAAATTGCTGTGGGTCCAGGTCCTTGCTGAGACAGGAGTTAATTAAAGCCATAACCAACCTCTCATAGCACTTCATCCAAGCAACAAGGAAATAAGTACCTCATCAGTTAAACATTTAACATCTAATATCCAACATCTGAAACAGCAGTCTTTCTGCCATCCTCAATTCTTGTGTTCAGGTCTCTGGAATGGGAATTTAATCTACAGACTTCTACCCACAGACTAATGGGTGAATTAGTTGTTGAAATCTGTGACATAATTTCGACAATTCTTTGATCATCCACCCGGATTATAAGGTCCGGTCAAAACCCAAGACCGAAGTATACTGCATTTTGTAATTTTGTTTAACCTTCCTCTCAGAGTCTGAAATGATATCTGATTGTAGTCTTAAAAAAAATAAAAACACAAAATGCTGGCAGAACTCAGCAGGCCAGACAGCATCTATGGGAGAAGGTAGTGATGACATTTCGGGCCAAAACCCTTCATCAGGAGTGAAGTAACATGGGATGGTCGAGGGGGGCATAAGAAGTGGGGGGAGGGATGAAGTAGAGAGCTGGGAAGTGATAGTCTGGAGGAAAATGGACTAGGGGGAAGGTGGAGAATTATGGGAAATAAAAGAGAAAGAAAGGTAGGGCTGTGGAGAGATTATAGTGAAGGGGGAAAAAGAGAGAGAAAGAAAACCAGACTAAAATTATAGATAGGGATGGGGTAAGGGGGGGGGTGGCAGGGGTATCAATGGAGGTCTGTGAGTTGAATGTTCATGCCGGCAGGTAGGAGGCTACCTAGGCGGGAGATAAGGTATTGCTCCATCGACCTGCAAGTGGCCTCATCTTAACGGTAGAGGAGGCCATGGACAGACATATTGGAGTGGGAGTGGTCTGTGGAATTGAAGTGTGTGGCCACAGAGAGATCCCACCACTGTTGGAGGACTGAGCTCCGGTGTTCGGCGAAACGGTCTCCCAGTCTGCGGCGGGTCTCCCCAATGTATAAATGGCCACATCGGGAGCACCGGATACAGTATATCACCTCAGCTGACTCGCAGGTGAAGTGGTGCCTCACCTGAAAGGACTGTCTGGGGCTTAGGATGAAGTGAGGGAAGAAGTGTGGGGGCAGGTGTAGCACTTCTTCTGTTTGCAGGAGGGATAAGTGCCTGGAGGGAGGTCGGTGGGGAGGGATGAGGGGGATGAATGGACAAGGGAGTCACGTAGGGAGCGATCCCTGCGGAAAGCCGAGAGTGGGGGGGGGGGGGGGAAGATGTGGCTGGTGGTGGGAGCCCGTAGGAGGTGATTGAAGTCTACAAATTTACAGGGAAATAGAATGGGTGGATAGTGAGAAACTTTTTCCAGTAACAGAAATATCTACAAACAGAGTGCATAGCTTTAAAGTAAGTCATAAGAAGATTAGGGAGGACCTGAGGTAGGAAGATCTGGAACACACTACCTGAGAATGTGATGGAGGCAAGTAGTCTCAAAACATTAAAAAAGTATTTGGATGAACACAGTGTATGAGTCTAGTGAGAATCACTAAGGCATGGATGTCTACAGACCAAGTACTTGTAACTGGAATTAGTTTGATGGGTAACTAATCATCAGCATGGACATGGTGTCTGAAAGGTCTTTTTCTCTGTAATATATAACTCTATAGCTCTAATCGCCATTCCACATTGTGAAATAGTTTCTCCATTCACAAGATGATAAATTTCTGGAAAACATTTCAGAAGGAAAAAAAACTGAGCATGTTTTACTAATAATGACATTGATTTTCAAGTAAAATACCTTTGGGATATTTGTTTCCATTTATTTTCCTTGTTGATTAAAAATAGTGATGCCATATTATGCCTCTTAAATACTCCAGAGTGCTGCCATCATAGAAAAGGGTTTTTCTGTTAGCTTGAAGTATTAGCTATATGTATAAGATGACCTGATAATCACCAGGTCATCTCCAACTAACCTTCTTACTGTTTGAATCTTGAGAGAACCATTAGGAATTTCAGATGATCTGCCCAAGTTACTTTCTCTTTAAATTGCCTCTTTCAATTATCTTTGTTAAGTGACATTTCTAATGACATACTGCAGAACTTCCATTTGAAAGAATATATTATCTGGAAGCAGAGAACTATAACCAGTGAAGCTTGGGAAAAGGGGCAGAATGTGTGTAGCTCAGAGTACAAATGTAATGCTATTTATATCATAGAATATTTACATATGACGTATAACTCAATGGCAACCTTTTTCCACTGGGTTAGTTTCTTAAACTCTTGTGAAATAACTCGAGTACATGGATACTAGGGTTCATAGGATTGTTTGGAATAGTGTTAAGAATATTGTTTGGTCTGGCACAAGAGGATATTTGGCTTGTGTCTGAATGTTCTTGGATCAGGGAATATTACAGATATGTTCATGAAAGAATTCTTGGGATGGCCATGGAGTGTATCCAGAATATTGCAGAGATGGTTGTGGGTGATGTTTTTTTTGATTGGCCTGTGAAAGTTCTTGGAATAGCCTTGGGAATATTCATGTGATGCCGGTGGAAAAATTCCTGGGATGTGCATGGAAATTGTCTTATGATGGCCTTGGAAGAATGCTAACGCTTCATATTGGCTTGTTCTTGTATTCAGAAATGTTAAATAAATCAGGGCCTCCTCCATTCTTATACAATGTTGATCTCTGGCAATACAACTGTAGACATTGAATAAAGGTATAATTGGACTTGGCTGCATTGTGGACTTTGAATAAAGATACACTTGTACTTGGCTGCACTGATGCCTGTGGTCACCTAATCAGCCAATTATTATTGTCTAACTTGTTCATGCAAAGTAGTTGCCTTAGCAAGCAAATCAGTGCTATTCAACCAATGGAATGGAACGTACATCCAGGAAGAAATATTAATAATGGAATCTTGCAAGCGAACTTTGTTTATAGGGATGTCTGATAACAAGAATTATTATTTTTAGTTTCATTACCACATGAAGCTATCTTTTGATTGCTGATCCATTTGTACGTTTGTAATTCTTTATCTTTTACAATTTGAAGTAGATACATTAGAACATAGAACACAAAACGGTCCTATTTTCCTTGGAAATAGGACTGGTCCTTCACCTCATGATGTTGTGCCAGACTAGTTAAGCTAATAATGCTTAATTACACTGATTACACTAATCTCTTCTGTTTGTCTGTGGTCCAGATCCTTCCACTTTAAGATCCTCTTAAGCACCTCTGTCATGATCATATCCACCACTATCTCTGGCATTCCATTCCAGGCACCCACCACTCTGTGTAAAAAAGAAAAACTGTCCTGCACAGCTCCTTCAGACTTACTCCCTCACAACTTAAATGCATGGCCTCTAGAATTAGTGCTATTTATTTTAATGAACATGCTAAATTTGCAAATCCTCTAACATGCATTATTTTCCTTCGGGTGTGGCAAGAGTTGGTGTTGGTTTTCAATAGTGAATAGCTTTTATATACGCCGTGTCAAATTAACTCTTCTGTATAACCTCTCCCTTTCTCTTTTCCTTGGTATTCTGTAGTTTCCAGTCAATTTTTGGTTATGTCTGACTTAGGCCGGCTTGGTATTTCTGTCCCATTAAAGCATTGTATTAAATTCCAATGTGATCATCTCTCTCTATTTTCAATCTCCAATGCTTTTTCTCCAACACTTATCATCATTTTGATACACCACGGAAAATACATAATGTTGAGGGAGCCAATTGCACAAATATAGTGTGTAATAGAGACAACCTATTACTGACTAAGTTGGTACTGAACATTTAATTTACAGGGCTATTTAGTTTTTAGCAGCTGGATTAAAGTTGTTGAAAGAAGAAATATTATTGGGCCATACATTCTTTCCTTTAAGTAGAGAAGGCTTAAGAGAAGACATGAAGCCAGAGACATCTATTAAATTTAAAAGAAAAACAAGGCATTTTGCTAATATTGAAATAAATGGCGACAAAAAGAATAAAATGGGTCTTGGCTCTCTTGAAAAAAGGACACATTTCAGAGTATCTTTTCTTGAACTTGAGCAACAATACAGAAACATTGCAGTTAATGAGACATGTTCTTTGAATAGTGATCAGCTAAAGACAAGACATGGAAGTGAACGAAGATCTAGGTACATTATATTTGTCTCCCTGCACTGCACTTTCTCTGTAAGTGTAACCCTATCTTCTGCATTCTGTTTTATTTTCCCTTTTGTACAGAATGATCTGCCCAGATGCCATGCAAACAAAAGGTTTTGTATTGTATCTCAGTGTCAGTGCATGTGATAAATCTCAAAATATTATTAGGCAGGTGCACGATATACATGCTAAGTCAAATGGCATGTTGTGCTTTATTTTAAAGGGATTAGATTTTAGAGAGTTATTATTTTACAGAGAGCCAATGAGGAGTTCTGAGTACAGTTTTGTTCCCCTTATTTAAGTGATGATAAAGAAGGCAGTCTAGAAGAGCTTCATTATACTCATTCCTGAGGCAAGAGTTGAGGAAACTGGGATCTCCATTTGGAGATTAGAAGAATGAGGGGAGATCTTATTAAAACATTTACGCTCCTAAGAGGACGTAACAAAAAGCAAATATCTTGACAAGTGGGAAAGTCTCAAACAAGGAGACATGGATAATAAGCAACATTTATTTAAAACTGAGGTCCCTAGGCATTCCTTTTCAGAGATGGTGGTGAACCTCTGGAACTCTTGCAGCTGAGTGTCACAGAGTTAAATGCATCAGTTAAAAATACTTAAAGATTTAAGGAGAAGATAGATATATATTTGAAAGAGAGGGGAATTGAGGGCACTGGGAGGAATTGACGCAGAGAATATGAGGTCTGAGACCGACCAGGCATGATCATATTTTATGGTGGGACAAGCTTGAGTGCTGACTTTTTGCGTGTGCATGTGTGGATATGTGTTCAGGTTTCAATAGGTACATTTAATGTCAGAAGAATGTATACAATATACATCCTGTAAATCTTTTTCTTTGCAAACATCCATGAAAACAGAGGAGTGTCCCAGAGAATGATTGACAGTTAAATGTTAGAACCCCAATTCCTCTCCCCCTGCATAAGCACCAGCAAAGCAACAACCAACCCCTCCACCGACAAAAAAGCAAAGACACTCCCCACCGAGCACTCGAACGTGCAGCAAAGCATCAATAAAGACACAGACTTGCAGTACCCCAAAGACTACTCATTCACCCGATATTTGACATTCCATAGGCTCTCTCCCTCTCTCACTCCCTAATAAGGGAAAAAGCGATGTCCCATTTCACAGCGAGAGGGGAGACATAACAAAACAACTCACTGATTTATGGTGTTAAAAGTCTGCTGCATCACTTTTTCCAAGCTCCGTGTCCAATGAGCTCGGGTCCCTGGGCACACAGCACCAGCTTTTGCTGCTTTCACTTTTCCGTGTACTTCCATAACTCATCAGGGAGAGTTAGGTGTGAGCATGGTTTGTTATCGTAGGGATGAATTGGATCATAGGGAAATCTAAACATGAACATGCTTGGATGTAAGGGAAAAGGGGTGTTGAAAGTTTCAATAGTTCATTCAAATTTATTAAGCTTTCCACAGGTAGAGATGTTCATCTCAATTGTTTTAATGCATTATATTTCCTCTTTGTGTTACAGAAGGAAGTGATTTAGTTAGCTGGTACGCTGCCCTTAAAATTCACAGGTGACCATGACATCAACAGTTGGTTTGGCTTCTGTGAGCTGCTGAGTGGCTGATGAGGCCAGTTTATGATATGCTGTCTGGAGCCAGAGACTCAGACTTGTGTTAAGAGTGGACATCTTGCCCTTGCAAGATTTATGCTGTTAACACATCTGCCCCATCTCAGCACCTCCTCCATTCCGAGCGTGTAACTCGGGTGTGGATAGGGCTGCTCCAGCTGGAATGTTCATGGTGTGTTGGGCTAACAGAGTCCTTAATGGAATAATTTTATATGCTGTCTGAATTATTGTATAATTCTACAGATCTGAGTTCGTCAGTAGACTACTGTGCTTATAAACCTAGATGTGTAAATTCAAAAGATAATGTAAAATGTTTTTAACAATAAACAATCTACTGGAAGAAATCAATGGATTGAGCAGCATTTGTAGAAGGAAAGTAATTGTTTGTTTCATGTCAAATCACTGCACCAGGACCCAGGTTGTTAAACTTTTTGTTTGACTTCGATATGAAGCCCTCTTTCATGTGTGCTCAGTTTGGCCAACTTGTATAATTCCAAAATCTTCACCTGCACATTTATTTGACCGGCAATTTTTTATTTAGATCTGTCAGCACATTAAAGCATTTGTGCAAATACCCAGAAAGCAGCTGATCCTATTTGCTTGATTCTGAAACCTGAAAATTTTGAATCCCAACAATGCTCCCTCTAATTGTAATGGCAAGAAATGGACAAAAATCTTGTGCTGTGCAAATTTTTGGCTAGTGACAACATTTGCACACTGAATAATTTCTTCAGTAAAAACAATATAAATAATCCAGTTCAGCATAGCTCAAGTACCATCTATAAATTTGCTGATGATACAACCATTGTTGGTAGAATCCCAGGTGGTGACGAGAGGGTGTACAGGAGTGAGATATGCCAATTTGTGGAGTGGTGCTGTAGCAACAACCTGGCACTCAATGTCAGTAAGACAGAAGAGCTGATTGTGGACTTAAGAAAGGATAAGATGAAAGAACACATACCAATCCTTACAGGGATGAGAAGTGGAGAGAGTAAGCAGTTTCAAGTTCCTGGGTGTCAAGATCTCTGAGGATCCAACCTAGTCTCAACATATCACTGTAGTTATGAAAAAGGCAAGACAGCGGCTATACTTCATTAGCAGATTGAAGAGATTTGGCATGTCAACAATACACTCAAAAACTTCAATAGATGTACTGTGGAGAGCATTCTGACAGGCTGCATCACGATCCAGTATGGGGGTGGGTGGGGGGGGGGCGCTACTGTACAGGTCTGAAAGAAGCTGCAGAGGTTTATGAATCTAGTCAGCTCCATCTTGGGTACAAGCCTGCAAAGTACGCAGGACATCTTCAGGGAGTGGTGTCTCAGAAAGGCAGCGTCCATTATTAAGGACCTCTAGCACCCAGGTCATACCCTTTTCTCACTGTTACCATCCCCTCTGCCATCCAATTCCTAAATGGACATTGAACTCTTGGACACTACCTCACCTTTTTTAATATACAGTATTTCTATTTTTTGCACTTTTTAAAATCTATTCAATATACATATACAGTAATTGATTGATTATTATTTTTTTTTCTTCTCTTCTATATTATGTATTGCATTGAACTGCTGCTGCTAAGTTAACAAATTTCACGTTACATGCCGGTGAAAATAAACCTGATTCTGGTTCTGAAATCTGCAGACAAATCATCGCAAATTCCATACTGTCAACACCTGGATCAGAAATCAGAAAAGGAAATGTGATTGTGTATGATCATTTACTATACTTAACATGCCAACGAGGTAGAGGGTGACAACATCTTTGTGCGCAGTTTAAATTCCTTTGTGTGCTTGTAGCAAAAGATGTGAGTGCATGTCCATGTGCACACCTTAGAGGGAACATTGATGCCCAGACTTTTATTCTGGTGTTTATTCTGTTCTCATCATGTTTTTTCTTCATTTTGCACTGTTTCAGCTTGCTCTACAATCTTTGCACCGTTCTGCTGCTTTGGACTAATTGCTATATTTATTGTTGTATTTATTGTTCCCGCATATACTATTTACTCATGCAAGCAAGGAATTTCATTGCACCCTTGAGTATATGATGATAAACCAATCTGAATATGAATCATGAAGAAGTTGATCCGCTCCTCACCAGATACCTTAATTAGGGCAAAGCTTTGTGACAGTTGGATTTCAACAGCTTAATAACTGTTTTTTTGCATTTACAACAGTTGCTTATTCATCATTTGATTTTGTCAAAATGTGTTGAATTCTTCCCCTTTGCTCCAGAGGGACATGGCCATTTAAAACACTCAGGTGAAGAGTCAGTGCTTTGTGTGAGCTGAGTTGCTGTAGAGTAATGAACAGCCAGATTTATTTTCACCTATTTTATATTTCTCAGCAGACCATAAAAATATAATGATTGGCTTCTTGATAGGAAGGGACCAAGCACAAGATTATTAATCATATGGTCTTGTTCACCTGTGAAACAAGCTTGTTGTGGGTAATCTGCACTATGCATAAAATGAGCGCTTTGCTGCTAAACAGCATCTAAAAACTGCAAAACCTTGAAATCTGCAGTGAAAGCAGATACTGCTGTAAATACCCTGGTTGTCAGGCAGTTAGTATGGTACGAAAAGTACTTTGAATATTGAACAGTACAGTACAAGAATAGAAGCTTCAGCCCACAACATTGTAAACTAATGACATCTAATTCCTTCTGCATGCACATGGTTCACTCTTTGCATATACATCTGACTAAGAGCCTCATAAACATTTATTTGTCTCTCTTCAATGACCCCGTCCACCCATGATGCCTCTTTCAAGGAACAATGTAATTGTACTCCTAACTCCAAGTAAAGGCTTTGAGCACTGTAGCCTCTAACGGCTGATTTATGTTTGTGCGTACGGGCTACGCCATAGCCCTGATTTTCACTTCTGTGAACCATTCACTCTCAGGCCGGCATGCCATATCCAGGGTCTTATCCTGCACAACCTTCCCCAATATCTATGAGCCACATGATTTATATGCCTAAAAATCAGATTTCAGGCTCTGTCATGGCCCGAGATTTGTAGTGGGACAGAGAAAAACATTTCAAAGGCATTCTCAAAGTCAACCTTTCCTCTAATTTTTCTACCGCTGCACGGAACAACCATTGCTCGGAGCAGGAAATTTTTACACGGCCTGAAAAATGCCCAGCACTTTAAATTTTTTTTGTAATATGCATGCCATGAATATTTAGAAAGAAGGTAGCAAATCACATACTTTCGATTTTACTTATTAATTGAAGGGTATATTGAAATCCAGAACAAAGAAAACCTTTCACGTTTCGTAAACATTCTTTCATCTGTCTTTATTACAAATCCATTGTTCAAAAACACTATTGAAATTAATTTCACATCCAGATAAAACATACTTCTTAATCCTCATTAGATTATCTAAATATTCCATTTCTTGTCTATTTCTGGATTGAATTCATAAGACTGAATCCATGTTTTCAGTCAGTATTAGAAGTTTGACATGTTCCAACAATGTCAACAAGAATTGATGATTCTTCAAATTCTTTGTTTCTAAGCACTAGGTTTTACATATCAGTAAATGTCTTCATTGAACCAGTTTTAACTTTCTCAAAACCGGCAAAGTTGAAATCACAGAATTGCTGCGATATTTTTAAGGCAGCACTTTCATTGTATACAAAAGCACAGCAACAAAGACAAAATGCATGGGAGCATTTCAGTTACTGTGCGGCAGCTTAAGGCTGATTTATACTTGTGCGTCACATCTAGAACGCAAGTGCCGTGTACCCTATGCCGTACCTATGCCATACCCTACGCCGTAGGGTGACGTGCACCTCCCCAAAAAAGTAACTCGCGCATCGCGGCGACGCAGACCGCAGCAACTGTGGTTGGTCCGCTTGGTAGCATCACATTTCCTCCTACACATTCCCAGTTGTTTCTTCTCTGCCATGTGTGCACACCGATGCGAAATAGGTGAACCAAATCGTCAAATCTACCTGCCAACATGCGAAAATGTTTGAAATACATTTCCTCATCCATGTCTCTCATGAAGAAACTCAACACAGTGGCATAGAAACACCACTGCCAACCAGCGTTTTGGCGCACGTGCTCGCTACGGCATAGAGCGACGCAGAAATGAAAATCAGGGCTACTGTGTAGCCTGTATGCACAAGTATAAATCCACCTTTTGTAGCTTTTTAGTGCTCTCAAATGCATATTGAAGGTTGTCCATGCTTTGATGCTTTCTGGAAAGTGGAAATCATTATTAAATAGATGATAGAGTGGTCAATGTGTCGAGGCCTGATGGTGGAAGATGAACCTATGGTTGACTCCATTTCTCTATGCTGTTACGATACAGCAACAATGAATATAGGATTGACACAGGTTTTTATAAACAAATAAACACTTACTAAATGCTGCTCGATAAAAATAAAAAGTAAACAAACGACTAACTTAACCGGAAGTTAACTGCTATACAGCAACTCGAACAGTTCTTAAAGCGATAAAGGGTGAACTGGTAATCAGCTCACTACTCCATGTAGTTTACTCGCGTCAGCGCTTAAATGACTGCAGCCTGCAACCATCGGCACTCACCTCACTGCTGAACATGCTCCATGGCTCTGGTCGGCAGCCGTCGAGCTCCTAGACCAGCTTCACTGCTGAACTGGCTGACTTTCAGCGAATCTGTGGTTAATGTTCTGCTTGTTATTTATTTACATTTTTATTGTTCGCAGATGTTTTCCTTTTTTTCACATTGGGTGTTGGTCTTTGTTGTGTATGTGTGTGTGTTTTTAATGGGTTCTATTTTTTTTGTTTTGTGGCTACCTGCAAGAAGATGAAATCTCAATGTTGCATACAGTATTCATACTTGGATCAGAATTGAAATTTAAGTCTGCACCTTTCCTCAGGTAGCTCATGCTGTGTTGAAACAGTTGAATCAATGATAAAGTTCATCATCAACTGAACTTCTATGAAAGTTTTCAATGTTTTCCAAGGATGCTCCGTGGATTTTGATGGTCAGGGACTGGTGATGAGCAGTGTGGTACAGTGGGTTACGTTGCTGTAGGATCTTTATCTTATGATCAATTTGAGGCCCCATCATTTGTCTGTTTCAGTGCAGGGTTTGTGAAGTATCAGTGAACAAGTGGTAATTGGTCATTGATTTGTTGTCAAATGTACCAAGATACAGTGAAAAGATTTTTCTGCAAGCCATCCTGGACAGAACTTTCCAGACATAAGTACATTGAGATGGTACAAAATGTCAAACAAAAGCAGAAAACAGTATGTAACGTCATAATTACAGAGAAAGTGCAGTGCAAGTAGACAGATAAAGTGCAAAGACCATGAAGATATTAATTAAAAGATCAGAAGATTATCATGAAAGTGGTCCACTCAAGAGTTTAATAACAGTGGAATAGAAAATGTCTCTGAGCCTGGGAGTGCCTGTTTTCAAGCTTTTGTGTATTTTATTTTCGGTGGCTTAAATGGGAGGGACGGGGAAGTCGACTGAGCAAAAGTGACTAGGGGTGAAAGCTCCTGATTATGTACTCTGGGATCCTGAGGCAGTGGAAGTGTAGGCAGACTTAATGGAGGGGAGGTTGGTCTGCATGATGGACTGGGTTGTGTTTATAACTCTCTGCAATTTCTTCTTACCTTGGGGAGAGCTGTGGTACATCTAGATAGAATGATGTATCTGTAAATGTTGGTGAGGGTCATCAAAGGCCTGCCAAATTCCCACAGTATAATAAATAGACATTGCATGCTTCCAAGGCAAAGTGTCAAAAAGACAGCAGAAGTGGAGGCAGACTCTGAGAAAGCTCATAAACAAGGCACATGACATTAAACAATCTTTTCATTAATTACTATTCCTACTAACCTTACTCTCATGTCCCCTTTAGCATGTTGTACTTGCTGACACTACATTGATTGAAGCTGCTCAGTCAATTTGCAGAATCCTAATTACATGCTCTCAGATCCTTACATGAAACACTCCAATTATATGAAGTTATTTCAAGCAGTAACCTAAGTGAAGATTCAATAGGGGCACTTAGCTCCACAGTAATGTTTTGTCTTTATAATTAGTTGGCTAAATTGAAAGTAGAAGTGCCTTCAAGCCTTAATTCACATAAACCTGGGATCTCACTCATTCTTCTATCCAGGAGATCATAATGTATTTGTAGCGATCTCGCTCGGGTGTAACGGAACCAGGGTTAAACGCCGAGGTAAACCGTCGTTAATGAAAACAGGGTCGCAGTAAGATTAACCATTTACTGTTCACTCTTCCACATTAACGTATGGTGAAAACTGTTGATAAAACAATACAAGATTGGTACAGTATTTGTTTCCTTCTAGATATCACATTTACATCGTGAATACTTGCAAAGGTAAAACTACAACAACTACATTACAGTAAAGTGCAGCATACAGTCAGAATCTATCTACGCCATTGACTGCTTTAAATACACTTCAACACAAACTATCCTGACTCTTTAACTAACGAAAACATAAACCTTATCGACCGTGGTTACTTTTAATGGAATCAGCGTTAACATTTTAATTCAAGATATCGATTGTCTATGACTTACAGCGTTGCTTTCACTATGTTTCTGGTGCGTAGAAGACAACTTTTCTTGCGCTGGACTCGCACATGTCTGGCCCCCACCTTCCCGTCTTTCCCAAACTGGTATTTTCCCACAGGACGCGGCGAAACCGGATGTGACGTCATCGCATGCCGCGATATATTACAGACAACTAATTTACTTAAACAATCCTAACTTTAACTAAAACATGCTAACACATGAATTACTAAGCGAAAATATTATAAACTAAATAACTGCCATAAAGGCAGCACAGTATTAGTTAACAAAGCATAATTTTGAGACAAGATTCTATCAAGCAGGCGTGAGAGACTCTTCCTAGTATGTTATGTGGCAATATGATTGTGGGAAAAATGCAGCTTCTTCAAATAATAGGTTTGGATTGGGAGTTCTGGTCACATAAAATAATTCTTTTTTTTTAATTGTGTGTCAGCATGGTAGAGCACATGAACAGCCTCTTCATCCCACCACCTCTGTGCTAAGTATGATGCAAACCTAAACTGGTCCCTTCTGCTTGCACATGGCTCTTATCCCTCTACTCTTCCATTCCCTATGTGCTCATGTGCCTGTCCAAATGCCTCTTAAATGCTGCTATTGTGGTGTCTGTTTCCACCACATCCCTGGCAGCATGTTCCTGGCATCTACACTGTCTGTATAAAGCATTTATCTCACGAATCTCCTCCAAGCTTGCCTCTCAAACTTTGAAACTATGCCTTCTCATAATTATTTTCTCCACCCTTGACACTTCCTTGGTGCTTTTCAATGGCCTTACGACTACCCTGACTCTGCTTCATAAACCTGAATTGATCCAGTTCTAACTCTTTATCTTCCCCAAGTTTAAGTCTATTTCTTTCTCTCTTTCTTTCTTTCTCAGAAATTTGTGTGAAGCAGCTTACTTTATTAATATCACTAAATGAACACTATCACTTTGCCATACAAAACTGCTCATAATCTATGTTCCACATCTCCGGGAAGCATCTTCAATTTCTTTTTGTTTTGCAAAAGATTTTTATTATCTCTTCGACACCGATACGCTTTCTTCCCACTCTGATTTCCTCTGAAGCAACTCCTCCCATCTTTACCTTACCTAAAGCTCAAGGAATTCTGGAATTTTCTTCTGGAAGAAGCCACTGGACTAGGAGAGATGGTCAATAAAGGATATCAAAATGAGGGTAAAAAAGAGGGGGCTGAAGAAAATCATACTAACCAATACCTGACGCTTTGTTGTTCAGCCCCCAGTGTTGTAAATTCACAGACTTGTACAACATGGAAACAGGCCATTCAGCCCGAGTCATCCTTGCCAACCAAGCTGCTTTTCTAAGCTCTTCCCATTTGGTCCATATTCTCCTAAACCTTTTCTATCAATGAACCTGTACAGATGTGTTTTCTTTACGTAAATTCTGTGGTCATACCCAGCTCTACCATCTCCCTGTCAGCTCATTCTGTATGTCCACCGCCCTTTGTATGAAAACCTTTCTCCCTCATGTTTCCTTTCACCTTAAAATTGCTTCCTCTAGTTTTAAAGTCGAGCTGTGGATTCCAGGTTACTAAAAAGGTATAGACTGCCGTGAAATGGGCTGACAGGAGTGGTGGTGGAAGCAGATATGACAGTGGCATTGAAGGGGCTATTCGATAAACATATACAGAATGGAGGGATATAGGTCATGTACAGGCAGAAGCAATCAGCAGAGGGTTTGTGGTCCTGTGCTGCAGTATTCTATATTCATTATGTATTTCAATGTTCATATTTTTAACTAATGGATTAAATAGTAGATCTGTGTTCCATCCGTGTGCAAATCTACTACTCTGCAATTTATGTTTGACAACGCTGGTGAATTCGGTCCAAATGTGGTATCTCTCTACCCTTTAGAATTCTGCTGTTTTACTGGCTTGATGTTTATCTTGTGATCACTCAAAATTTCTCTTAATGGGCACCACTCAAACAGAAGCCTTCTAACTCTATGGTGCTGGTGCAATGTATATCTCTAACTGACCTCTGGCTCCAAGGAAATGGCCCCCCTCTCACTCTAATTACATCAATACACAGCACGGTGTGGGGCTCTGATGAGAAGCAATGTGCTGTCTGACAGGCTTTTGCTCAGTAAAGTATCCCAATGCGATTTAAAAGCAAGATCTTTCCCGGAGAAAATGATCTGCCTGTCGCGAACCTGGACATTACCATTCTTTATGTTAAAAGATGAAGTCTCATTCTCTGTGAACCTTTTAGCCAGTGGTTATTCCTTGTTTGTTAGTCACTTGGTTAGTTTGTGTCAGACATCAGTCAGCGGCAGTTTATTCCCTTCCAGCAGTCTCTGGACAACCACTCTCATGTCTGTGGACACAAGTGATTAAGCATCAATGCTAAGCTTATAACAAAATTGCCAGTAACCAAATAGTGGAATGATTTAAGTACGTGTGTGCGCAATTAAGGGTATTGTAACTTGTACAATCACATTGCTTGACAAATTAACAGGCTTCAAAATGGAAGGTAAATGGGGCTGTGACTGAACCAACAAACACTTGCATTCCTGTAGCATTTTCTCATCCCCTTTCTCTCTTTTCCTTCCCTTAGGCATCCCTACAATTGATTACTTTCATCAAGCATTTGAGCACCTACTTTAAGAGATCTTATGCTTTTTAATGTCATTTTTTTTGTTGGCAGCACCACTACAAGGCATTTTGGGAAGCTGGCGCTAACACCGTAGTGAAAGTCGCTGTTGATTATTATCAGTCCTGTATGTGCTGAGCTGTTCTCAAACACATTTCAATACTGTTTGAATATTTCACATTATGAAGTGCCTTTGGCAAAGCTAAACAAATTAAAGAGTAGGTAGCTTTGCAGAACATTATAAAAGTGGGACTTCCAACTTTAATCTATGATATGTACCTAATACAATAATCCTGACAAAACCATTTGTAGTTTCAGGGTAGTTCTGAAATGGAGAGGGAACAGTGAGATTCATTTCTCTATGACAAATAATTAGTATCAACTCTTCTTCCCTCTTCCCTCCTCCCACCTCTCCATTAGCTCATAGAGGGTTGTGTAATCTGTTCTAGCTGTTTCCTTCACTTTTATTGCTTCATCCACCCCACTGGGTAAAACATACATCATTTCTATTGGCCATTGAGTGCATCTACAAGGAGCTCTGTCACTAGAAAGCAGCATCTAAGGATCCCCATAATCCAGACATGCTCTCTTCTCATTACAGTCATCAAGAAGGAGGTACAGGAGCCTCACCAGGTTCAGGAACAGTTATTACCCCTCAGCCATCAGGCTCTTGAACCAAAGGGGATAACTTCCCTCAACTCATCCCAGCACTGAGCAGTTCCTACAACCTGTGGACTCACCTTCAAGGGCTCTTAATCTCATGTTCTCGATATTTATTGTGTTTTTTCTTTTTGTATTTGCAGTTTATTGTTTTTTGCACTTTGGTTGTTTGTCTGTCTTGAGCGCCGTTTTTTAAAATTCTATCGCACTTATTTGTATTTATTGTGAATGCCTGGGAGAAATATTGAATGAGCCACCCGATAAATTGAGAGGGATACAATAACTATGCTTAAATGATGTTTAGACAGGTACATGGAAGGATTTAGAAGGATACATACCAATAGCAGGGAAATGGGGCTAGCTCTTCATCTCAAGTGCTCAGTATTTATTGCTTATTTATTTATTATTATTATTTATTTTCTTGTTCTGTTTGGATTTGCACAGTTTGTGTTTTATTTTTGCACATTAGTCAATGTCTGCCTGGTGTTTCATTGATTCTATTGTGTTTCCTATATTTACTGTGATTGCCCATAAGAAAACTAATCTCAGAATTGTATAGGGTGACATATATGGACTTTGATAATAAATCTACTTTGAACTTTGAACTCTTCATGCCCTCCCAACCCCAGACAGCCTGCCTTCCACTCCCTGGAGCCAATTCCCAATTTAACATCCTGTCTCAGACTTCAGTTGATAGTGTTCATGATTCTCACTCCTTAGTTGCCTATCTTTAACAAAAAAATAATACTTCCTTCCCGCAATCAAACATACTATTAGCTAACCCCAATCACCAGCATCCACTTTCTCTCTGGTCTTGGAATGTGCATTCCTGTCTAATCTGTGTAAATGTTATCTGAATCTCCATGTTTAAAATTTTTCAGTGTGATATTTCTACCCTGTAACAGTACGGGACTGTACATAGTCTCCAACTTGATGTCATGACATCGATTTCTCAAACTTCCAGTAATGCCCTCCCTCTTCTCTATTTCCCGTCCCCTATCTCACCTATCTCCTTGCCTACCCATCGCCTCCCTCTGTTGCTCCTCCCCCTTTTTCGTCCTCCATGGACTTCTGTCCTCTCCTTTTAGATTCCCACTTCTCCAGCCCTGTATCTCTTTCACCAATCAACTTCCCAACTCTTCACTTCATCCATCCCCCACCTCCCAGTTTCACCTATTACCTTGTGTTTCTCCTTCCCCTTCCCCCAACCTTTAACCCTGTCTGCTCACCTTGAGTTCTTCCAACATTATGTGTGTTCATTGGATTTTCTCTTGTTCACCCATTTCCTTCATGGTCGTCATCCTTCACCTCTCCTGCACCTTTTTGTTCTGGTATCTTCCCCCTTCCTTTCCAGTACTGATGAAGGTTCTCAGCCCAAACGTCAAATGTTTATTCATTTCCATAGTTGCTGCCTGACCTGCCGAGTTCCTCCAGCATTTTGCTTCGTATGGAACAACCACTTTCAATGTCACCAATGTCTTTCAATGTAACCATAGCAATTTATTCTTGACCTTCTCAACTTGTCTATGGGTTTTGACAAAGATGACAAGAATATTGTTCTTCAAAGCCTCCTCTTTGTCATCAGATTGGTTGGGATTGTATTCTTTGACTCCAGTCTTACTTACTGAATCATTTACAATACCCTTCTCTTGCCTATGTTCGTCATCATTTTAGATTACTCCCACCTCCCACAAATCAACAGTCACCACCTCTCTCATCCTTCCTCACTCTCTGCTTTGTCCATTATCCAGAATGGGCTGTGCAGAAGTTTCTCATGCAATGAAATAAGAAAACAGAACATTTTGGAAGACACGGCAAGTTGAGCTGCATCAAAACAAAGATAAAAACAAAGTTAGTATTTCAAATCAAAGGGAACTGGGAAAGAGAAATCAAGTTAACTTTAAGTTGCAGAGAGGGTTGGATGAGATAAAAGATTAAGTGAGATTAAGTGTGGCCAGGGATTCATTAGAGTTAACTTCAGAAGATGTCATCTGGTTGACAGGTTAATGATGGAAGTTAGAGAGGGAACAGAAAGAAAGGAAATTGGAAGCTGTGAAATGAGAGCAAGAACACAAAACAAAAATATGAACATAACAATTTCAGCTGCAAAATGTAGAGTGGCTGAAAGTATCCAGCAGATCAGGAACGGTTAGTGGGAAAAGGAAAACTGAGACTGCGTTAAGAATGGGTAATCTACCCAGTGCTGATGCACATTCATCCAATAAAACACTGAGAATGCTGAAGCATTGGTTCCACCATTCCCACTACTGACTCAACTCACTCATTCTCTGTTCTGAAGCCAAATTTCCAACCTATTAGATGAGTTTCTGACTGAGATTACCTACAGCCTGATCATTCAACTGCTCTAACTCAGCCCAATTGTTGTTGAAACCCACCTCTGTGCCTTTTGCCAATTCCACTGCTCCCCTGCGTAAATCCACATCTTCCCTACAGCTCATGAAAATCTTTAACACGAGGAAATCTGCAGATGCTGAAAATTCAAGCAACACACACAAAATGCTGGTAGAACGCAGCAGGCCAGGCACCATCTGCAGGAAGAAGTACTATAGAAAGATCTTTTCTTTCAGTTAGTCCTGACGAAGGGTCTCAGCCCAAAACATCGTCTGTATTTCTTCATGTAAATCTTTCTTGCCCATATTGAACTTCACAAACATTGCCACTTTATTCACGGTTAATCTAAAATTTTCATCTTCAATTTAGGATCCTTCTCTTCGAGGCCCTTACCATCTCTATAATCCCATCCCACACCCGTGGATTCCTCCAGCTCTGGACTCTTGCACCTCCAACAATGGCAGCTATGATTTCAGATAATAAGTTCCCAACTACTTGAACCCCATTGCAAGACTTTGCCACTTAACTTCACCACTCGCTCCTCCTTTGACTCCCCTTTAAACCTAACTCTTTGGTCAAGTCTTTTGTTGCTTCTGCCTATTTAATTATTATTCTTCTCACCCTTGCATTGTCAAAGAAGATCTGACCAGGTATTCTTTGATAATGCTCTGTGGCAATAATAAACCAGAAGAAAGAGCTCCTGAAGGTGACCTCATCAGCTCCCAGTTCAGGTCTCAAAAAAAGCAGATTATTGAGCTCTTCCTTTGTAAATGTGTTTTTAATTGACATGCAAATGATTTTGAATTGCTGTCACAACAGCGTAAAATCAACATTAGTCACCCTGACTATCTCATGAATGCCAATCATTATTTGTAACTAAATACGTTCACAAATAGTCTGAAAGAAGATGAATGAAATGATTGACAGTTCTCACAGTTTTGAGGGTATTTCATGAAGCTGCTTTCTCAAGTACATTTATAGTATCACAGTACATCATGTGATAATCACTCTTCTGACAGCAGAAAGGTGTCAGGATGTATTAAAAATGCAGTAAAAGTACCCTGCTAGTGGCCTGCTTCAGGGCAACTTGCTGCAGGGAACACTGAATCATTAGAATTTCTATCCTAAGTGCATTGCAAATTGCCAGACCAGGAAATCTCCAGATATTCAGAAACAATTTCAACAGTGGAGTGGCTCATTAGTGTAACTGGTTAAGCTGCTGTTTTGTGGGTCCAGTGACATGTGTTGCACTCTGACCTCCAGAGCAGCCTGTGTTTTGTTTCCATGTTATCTCTGTGATGGTGGAGTCACAAGCATGAAGTTTAGACAATGCAGGGAATATAAAATATATATTAATTATATAAGACAGTGAAGAAAAAGAATGATTTTGCAAAACACAACAGCAGAAAAAAGATTCAGTGAAAGTTGATGGTTGTGCAAGAGATGGTCCTTAGTATTCCATTGCTCAGCTGGGAAATACAAAAGAATCTTAGATGCTGGGACCTGTAGTGACAAACTATGCTGGAGGAATTCACTGGGTCAAGCAGCATGTGTGGAAGAAAGGAGCTGATGATGTTTTGGGTCAAAACCCTGCATAGGTGCTGCTTGACACACTCACTTTCAGGTTGTACATTTCAGTTCAAAAACCTGATAGCTGCAGTAAAGTACAGTCGGCCCTCCTTTTCTGCGAGTTCCGCATGCGCGACTTCAACCAACCACGAGTCGTGAAAACCTGGAAGTGCTCTTCCAGCACCTGTTGTTCGAGCATGTACAGACTTTTTTCTTGTCATTATTTCCTAAACAATGCAGTATAACAACTATTTCACATAGCATTTACATTGTATTAGGTATTATAAGTAATCTAGAGATGATTTAAAGTATACGGGAGGATGCGCGTGGGTTATCATGGATCGGGATCGGAAAAAAATCGGAAGTTCTCTTACTAAGTAAGTCGGAACAGGTACATCCGGTATTATTTAGCGTCAGTTAGTCAAACGTTTGTCTTAGCATATAGTATATATTTTACCTTTCGATGTATATAAAACACTTAAGAACATATGTTTCAGCGCCGGTCTCGGGAACAAAAGTTCCCGAGTTCGATCCAGTAACAGACCGCTCCTGAGTGTGCTCCTCTCCATCTGTGCCGGGTTGATGTGGAGGATCAAAAACCCTAAACCCCAGAACCCAATAAATAAGCCACTGTGTTGCTTAGTAATAATTGTAGCTTTCATCGGGGCAGGGCCTTTCTCACTTTATCCTTTAAAATTGTTCAGATCATTGACTGACGTAGCCTAACGCTTTTCCAATGACCAATGGTGTTTCACTCTTTCTGATCGCTTTATTATTTCCACTTTATTTGCAATTGTGATCGTGAATATTTTCATGAACAGAAACACTGCAGATTCAGAGCTCCCTCACCAGGTCCTAATGTCCACCGCACTGAGACAGGTTAAATAAGGTCTGGGGTTCCGCTGGGTCCTAAGGTCCACCACATTGTTACAGGTTGAATAAGGGACTTGAGCATCAGCGTTTTTTGGAATCCGCGAGGGGTCCCGGAACCAATCCCTGGCGGATAAGGAGGGCCAACTGTATACTGCCCTATAGAGTTCTGAGGAAGTCAAGTGAATTAATATATTTAAGAAGGAGCAACACAAACAAAATGCGGAGGAACTTGCAGCCAGGCAGCATCTATAGAAAAGAGGAAATATTCAACATTTCAAGCCAAGACCCTTCATCCTATATTGAGGATATTTTAAAAGGACATGGATTTCTTGATACAATAGGGATCAAGGTATTGGGACAGATCCAGAATGTGGTGTTGAGATAAATGGTCAATGATAATCATCTTGAATAAAGAAAATGTTCAGAGTCAAATGGCCATTCCCTGCTCCCATTGTCCTATGTTCCTATGTGAAAGAACATGTGAATCAAATATTTTTGTGATTGTTACTAAAATTAGTTTGATTTTTTTTAAAGTCTGCATATTTAATTAGTTGAATTAAATTCCCCATCTGGCATGATGTGATTTGAACATGTCTCTGGATTCTGAATTCGAGATGTTAGTCTAGTAAATAAGGCTGTAGGTCATCTTACTGTAGTGTATGTATTGGGACTGAGAAACTAATTGAAGGCAGTCTATTGAATGGCTGAGTTAACTGTTTCTGCAGGCAACCCACCTTCTGTTCTGCCTAGTGTTCTCAGGCAGCAGCACCTTAAGTGTTAATGGGGCCTGAGTCTACTTACAGAGAGCACAGTGAGAAGTTTGATCCATTGCTGTCCAAGGAATGGCAAAAGCAGTGGGGCCAGGCTGTAGCTGGGATATTATTTGACCCCATGGCCGGAGCTTATTTCAGTTTCCTCAGCCATTCCTTGATATCATGCAGAGTGGATCAAAGTAGTTGAAGACTGCCTTCTGTAATCGTGAGAGTCTCAACTGGAATCGGAGTGAATTATCCATACAGCACTCCTGTTAAAAATGGGTGAGAATTTTTTTCCATATATATCAAGCGAGTTAGTTTTATTTGCGTAGCAGAACACTTAACCTCAATGCATATGAGAATCTTTAAGCTGCTGCTGTTATTGGTCAGTGTGATTGATACATAGTTTCAACACATAACCATATAACTCTCATGCCCACCAGGAACACAACATCCCTGCACTGATATACAAAATACATTGACCTGTGTGTGTGTAGCTGTTCATTCTGTGAATATTTACTCAAGCCTTTCATAGAGTCAGTAGAGTCATACAATATTGAAACAAACTCCTTGTCCCAACTGACTCATGCTGACATAGATTCCCATCTAAGCTAGTGCCATTTACCCAAGTTTGCCCTACACCTCTCTGAACATTTCTTGTCTGTATGCCTGTCCAAAAGTCTTTTAAACTTTATTAACATACCTGCCTTGATGACTTCTGGCAGCTCAGTCCATGTGCCGAATCAGCCTTTTGGAGAGGAAATTGTCCTTTTGCTTTCTATTAAATTTCTACCCTCTCACCTTAACCATTGTCCTCTAGTTCTTGATTCCTGAACCCTGGGAAAAAATGGTCTGTGTGCTAATCTTGATTTTACTCATCTCGATAATATCATCCCTCATTCTCCTACATTCCAATGAATCCATTCCTAGCTGCTCACCCGCTCTCCATAACTTAGTCCTTTGACTCCCAGCAACATCCTCTTAAATCTTTGCACTTTGTCGAGCTTGAGGGCATCTCCACTCTAGCAGGGTGACCAGAGCTGAAGGCAGTATTCCAAATGCATCCTCGCCAATGTTGTATTCAACTGTAGCTAAACATCACAATTCCTATACTGAATCCCCTAATTGGTGAAGGCCAAGGAACCAAATGCTTTCTTCACCTTTCCCTCTATTCTACAACAGTCCCTCAGTCCCACCATTCACTGTGAAAGTCCTGCCCTTATAGACATCGTCTACCCATATTAGAGCAGCCCAACTAATCCTTTGTGTTTCCTGATGAGTTATTTTTTCTCTCCTTGCCTCCCAGCTGACAAGGGTGGATTATCATTGAATTTATGTTTAGCAAATTAGAATAGAAACAAATGAGAAAAGGTCACCAGCGTAAAGTTGTAATGACATAAACATCTAATGTAGGAGATAATGCTTCTGAAATATATGTTTTGGTTGAGAGATCTTTTGCAAATCTTTCTCTGCTGGACTGTGCAATGACAGTAACTGGGTCTATGTCATTACAAAACACTCACTCAAAAGGCAGCATTTTTATGAGGTGGTGTTGAAAGACACTCCCTGTAACAGCCTGTTTTGAAAATTAAGTTATTATACAATCATGTTAGATCCAGTGGCCCAGGAGCTTTTACAACGTCCCTTTCATTTGACTTTTTATTAAATCCAAGGTTAAAAACCAAATGCATCAAATAAACCATTGAGGAATGTCAACTTATCCTTGGACAGATCATCAGCATTTAGAGATTAAATTTATAATGCCCCCGAGACTTCAGTTGGAAGGTATCATATTTGTGGCTGGTTGTATCCTCTGATCTCTTTTGTACTCATTCAGTAGGATGGCAGGATGCCACTAAATTTGCTGAAGATTCACAGTAGGTACTTCCTTTTTAACGTCTCCAATATTATAAACTTCTGTTGGTATTTGTCAAAATGTATTAATTATATGTACTAACAACAGTTGATTCTTTCACATGGACAATTATACTGTATTCTGGAAACCAGATATGTATTTTGCTTCATTTTAGAGTTCGTATTTGACTCTTGATAATTTCACAGAAGGTAATTTGCCTTTTTGTATCTGTTCATGTAAATCTCAGTCCTTAAAGGACAGTATATATTTAATGGAATATTTATCCTTGAACACTTAATCATTTTTTTTCTAAAACAGTATGTCCAGTAAGGGCATGTCTTCTGGCTGCACTTCATTCTTTGCAATGTTTCCAAGAAGAGACAAGAAGGAAGTAATCTCAGCAGCCACTGAGCATACGTTTATGATTTTCTACCTCTGCAGCCCATCCACTTCAAGGTTCGACGTGTTGTGCATTTAGAACTGTTCTTCTGCACACCGCTGTTGTAACATGTGGCTACTTGAGTTACTGTCGCCTTCCTGTCGGCTTGAACCAGTCTGGCCATTCTCCTCTGACCTCTCGTATTAACAAGGCATTTTCACCCACAGAGCTGCTGCTCCGTGGATGCTTTCTGTTTTTCGCACCGCTCTCTGTAAATCTGATGACTGGTGTGCATAAAAAATCCCAGGAGATCTGGAGTTTTGGAGATACTCAGACCAGCCTGCCTGAGACCAATAATAAAGGTCAAAGTCACTTCGATCGCATTTCAAGTTCAAGTTCAGTTTATTGCCATTCAACTGTACGCGTGTATTTTACCAAATAGAAAAAAAACATTCCTGTGGACCAAGATGCACAACGCAGTACATATAATTCACACATGTAACATATGAAATAATATTACCACAAATAAATTTGCAAATAATGAGGTGCATATACAAATTAAATTAAAAAGTGGCAGTATAACACTACTGGCATTTCATACGTGATGAGACTATATGATGAGACTCATACATGGTGTCAGGGAGTTCAGTAGTCTTATGGCCTTGGGGAAGAAGCTGCATCACACCCTAACAATTCTTTTCCTAATGCTACAGTACTTACTGCCTGACGGCAGGGGAGGGGAATGGATCAAAGCGATTGTTGGATGGGTGGGAAGAATCACTGAGAATGCTAAGTGCTCTGTGTATGCAACACTCTGATGCAAAGTGCAAGAAAGACCCCAATGACCCACACAGCAGTCCTTGCAATCCTTTGTAGGGACTTGCAGTTAGATGCCCTGCAATTCCCATACCAGGTGGTGATACAGCTGGTCAGGACACTCTCCTGAAAAAATTAGTTAGAATGGGGCAGAGGGTTGGGTGGGGGTTGCCTTATCTACATTTCCACAATCTCCTCAGATTGTGGAAATGCTGCTATGTTTTCTTGACCAAAGAAGTGGTGTTGAGGGACCAGTGATATCATCCACTATGTGCATTTTCAGCAACTTGGTGCTCCTAACTCTTTCTACAGAAAGCCCAAGAGACTGGGGAAGAGGCAGTTGCCTCATTACTAGAGAAAGCTTGGGGATAGTGTGTGAGGGAGGATAGGCAGGTGATAGAGAAGGAATGTGTTCGGACCGATGGTTTGAGATGTGTCTATTTTAACACAAGGAGGTTTGTGAACAAAGCAGATGAGCTTAGAGCGTGGATCAGTACTTGGAGATATGATGTGGTGGCCATTACAGAGACTTGGATGGTTCAGGGACAGGAATGGTTACTTCAAGTGCTGGGTTTTAGATATTTCAGAAAGGATAGGAAGGGAGGCAAAGGAGGTGGAGGCATGGCACTGTTGATCAGAGATAGTATCATGGCTGCAGAAAAGGTGGACGTCATAGAGGGATTGTCTATGGAGTCTCTGTGGATAGAGATTAGGAACAGGAAGGGGTCATTAACTTTACTGGGTGTTTTTTATAGGCCACCAAATAGTAACAGGGATATTGAGGAGCAGATAGGGAAACAGATCCTAGAAAGGTGTAATAACAGAATTGTCATGATGGGAGATTTAAATTTCCCAAATATCGATTGGCATATGCCTAGAGCAAGGGGTTTAGATGGGGTGGAGTTTGTTAAGTGTGTTCAGGAAGGTTTCTTGACACAATATGTAGATAAGCCTACAAGAGGAGAGGCTGTACATGATCTGGTATTGGGAAATAAATCAGTGGGAGAGCATTTTGGAGATGGTGATCATAATTCTATCTCCTTTACAATAGCGTTGGAGAGGGATAGGAACAGACAAGTTAGAAAAGCGTTTAATTAGAGTAAGGGGAATTATGAGGCTATCAGGCAGGAAATTGGAAGCTTAAATTGGGAACATATGTTCTCAGGGAAAAGTAGGGAAGAAATGTGGCAAATGTTCAGGGGATATTTGTGTGGAGTTCTGCATAGGTACGTTCCAAAGAGACAGGGAAGTTATGGTAGGGTACGGGAACTGTGGTGCACAAAGGCTGTAATAAATCTAGTCAAGAAGAAAAGAAAAGCTTACAAAAGGTTCAAAGAGCTAGGTGATGTTGGATATCTAGAAGATTATAAGGCTAACAGGAGGGAACTTAAGAAGGAAATTAGGAGAACCAGAAGGGGCCATGAGAAGACCTTGGTGGATAGGATTAAGGAAAACCCCAAGGCATTCTACAAGTACTTGAAAAGCAAAAGGATAAGACGTGAAAGAACAGGACCTATCCAATGTGACAGTGGGAAAGTATGTATGGAACCAGAGGAAATAGCAGAGGTACTTAATGAATACTTCAGTATTCACTATGGAAAAGGATCTTGGTGATTGTAGTGATGACTTGCAGCGGATTGAAAAGCTTGAGTATGTAGATATTATGGAAGAGGATGTGCTGATTTTTTTGGAAAGCATCAAGTTGAATAAGTCGCCGGGATGAGATGTACCCCAGGCTACTGTGGGAGGTGAGGGAGGAGATTGTTGAGCCTCTGGCGATGATCTTTGCATCATCAATGGGGATGGGAGAGGTTCCGGAGGATTGGAGGGTTGCGGATGTTGTTCCTTTATTCAAGAAAGAGAGTAGAAATAGCCCAGGAAATTATGGACCGGAGAGTCTTACTTCAGTGGTTGTTAAGTTGATGGAGAAGATCCTGAGAGGCAGGATTTATGAACATTTGGAGAGGTATAATATGATTAGGAATAGTCAGCATGGCTTTGTCAAGGGCAGGTCATGCCTTACGAGCCTGATTGAATTTTTTGAGGATGTGACTAAACACATTGATGAAGGAAGAGCAGTAGATGTGTATATGAATTTCAGCAAGACTTATTGAGAAAGTAAGGAGGCATGGGATCCAATGGAACTTTGCTTTATGGATCCAGAACTGGCTTGACCACAGAAGGCAAAGAGTGGTAGTAGATGGGTCATGTTCTCCATGGAGGTCAGTGACCAGTGGTGTGCCTCAGGGACCTGTTCTGGGACTCTTACTTTACGTGATTTTTATAAATGACCAGGATGAGGAAGTGGAGGGATGGCTTAGTAAGTTTGCTGATGACACAAAGGTTGGAGGTGTTGTGGATAGTGTGGAGGGCTGTCAGAGGTTACAGTGGGACATTGATAGGATGCAAAACTGGACTGGGAAGTGGCGGATGGAGTTCAACCCAGATAAGTGTAAAGTGGTTCATTTTGGTAGGTCAAATATGATGGCAGAATATAGTATTAATGGTAAGACTCTTGGCAGTGTGGAGGATCAGAGGGATCTTGGGGTCCGAGTCCATAGGACGCTCAAAGCAGCTGCGCAGATTGACTCTGTGGTTAAGAAGGCGTATGGTGCATTGGTCATCATCAATTGTGGGATTGAGTTTAAGAGCCGAGAGGTAATGTTGCAGCTATATAGGACCCTGATCAGACCCCTCTTGGAGTACTGTGCTCAGTTCTGGTCGCCTCACTACAGGAAGGATGTGGAAACCATAGAAAGAGTGCAGAGGAGACTTACAAGGATATTTTCTGGATTGGGGAGCATGCCTTATGAGAATAGGTTGAGCGAACTCAGCCTTTTCTCCTTGGAGCAATGGAGGATGAGAGGTAACCTGTCAGAGGTGTGTAAGATAATGAGAGGCATTGATCGTGTGGATAGTCAGAGGCTTTTTCCCAGGGCTGAAATGGTTGCCACAAGAGGACACAGGTTTAATGTGCTGGGGAATAGGTACAGAGGAGATGTCAGGGGTAATTTTTTTTATTCAGAGAGTGGTGAGTGAATGGAATAGGCTACCAGCAACGGTGGTGGAGGCGGATATGATAGGGTCCTTTAAGAGAGTTTTGGATAGGTACATGGAGCTTAGAAAAATAGAGGGTTATGTGTAATCCCCCTAGTAATTTCTAAGGTAGGGGCATGTTCAGCACAAATTTGTGGGCTGAATGGCCTGTTGCTGGAGGTTTTCTATGTTTCTATGTATGTGCAGTGAGGAGTGGTCAGCCTGCACCTTCCTAAAGTCTGCAGTCATCTCTTTGGTCTTGTCCCCATTGAGACTCAAGTTGTTGTGCTCGCAGCTTTCTACCAGCCACCTCCTCTCCACACCATCACATCATCGTTTTTAATTCGGACATCCACTGTTGTAGCATCAGCGAACCTACTGTTCAGTTTGACTCCATCTAGCAGTACAGTCTTACATCAGCAGCATAGACAGCAGTGGGGTGAGCACACACCCCTGGGGGGTGTCAGTGCTCCGCGTGATGGAGCTAGAGATGATTCTGCAAAGACACACTGACTACAGTATAGCTTTTCTATCAAGAAGTCAAGGATCCAGTTACAGAGCGAGGTGTTGAAACCAAACAAGGACAGTTTACCCACCAGCTTCTGAGGGATAATAGTATTAAATGCTGAGCTAAAGTCGATCAACAGCATACTGCCACATGGGACAGGACAGAGGGGAGTGCAGATGTTATGACATCATCAGTGGACTGACTTCTCCAAATTCTGATGTTTGGTCTGAACAGCAACTGAACTTCTTGACCATGTCTGCATGCTTTTATGCGTTATGTTGCTGCAACATGATTGGCTGACTAAATATTTGTATTAACAAGTAGGTGTACATGTGCACTTAATAAATTAGCCACTGAGTGTATGTACATTTCCCTCTCAGGGATGCAAACATAGAACTACAAAGTGCAGACCTAGTTATTATATAGTTTGGAATGGCAGACACATTGTGCTGGATAAATGATCTGTCAATCCATTCATTTAATGGGAAAATGGCAGTCAATATTTTAAAAAGAATCCTTTCCTTTTATCCTAATAGTACAATGGGATCATTGACTTTCTGTTGACACAACAGAAGGTTTGGGTTAATGTTTGTTCAATGAGGGGTATCTGTTAAGCACCAGACATACACCGCATCATAAAACTAGGGCAATTTACCATGCACTGAGGTGCTATTCAGCCCATCTGAACCTTCTGTCTTAGTCAAACTGGCAGTGGAACACCAGTGTATAATTCAGTTGTGTTGCTTCATCTTTGGAAAATGAAACACTGTTTATGTTTCAGGTCAGAGAAAGACTCTCAGATCTGAAATGTTAACTTTTGCTGATGTCTGTCCACTGGTGCTGCCTGATCTGCTGTGTTTCTGTTCCTATTTCACAGTGGTAACACCATGTTTCTTAAATTTGATTTTCATGTCTTTGTTTAGACTTATCTGTTTCTTGGCAAAAGCTAAGAAACTTGATGGTACTGGAAGTTGCAAAGGTAAAAGTATTTGATGCTTAAGAGAAACACCAGTTGGATTGCTCAGTATTTTTAACAAGGGAATAGGTTTTCCAACAAAACACTGGGGGATAAAATAGTGTCGAATGCTTATATTTGAGGTAAAAACTGAAAATCTGTTTCATTCCCACCCTTCTCATCATATGCAACAAAATGTATCACTTGTTAAACAGACTCACTGATTGTGGTGTGTGAAATAAATTTATGCAATGTTTTTTCATATTCTTTGAATGCCTCAATGCTTTTCTGAAGCATGGACATTGTTCTAATATAAGAAATGCACTTATCATGCTGTTATATTTCTTACATGAGAACATTGCACACATTTCTATAAACAGCAACATGGTAATGATTGGAGACTGTTTCAGGTGAGGTGCTGTTTTCAAAATACAGTCGGCCCTCCTTATCCGCGGATTCCACATGCGCGGATTCAACCAACCGCGGATCTGGAAAACTGGGAACTTCTCTCTCCAGCACTCGTTGTTTGAGCATGTACAGACTATTTTTTCTTGTCATTATTCCCTAAACAATACAGTATAACAACTATTTACATAGCATTTACATTGTATTAGGTATTATAAGTAATCTAGAAATGACTTAAAAGAACAGGCAGTCCGGGGGTTGTAAATGAGTTCCATTCCTGCGTCCATCTTTAAGTCAGGTTTGAAGTCAGAATAGGTACATCCAGTATTATTTAGAATCAGTTAGTCAAACATTTTTCTTAGTATATAGTACATATTTTACCTTTCTATGCATATAAAACACTTAAGAAACATATATATTTCAATAATTAAACCACTGCGTTGCTTAGTAATAATTGTAGCTTTCATCGGGGCAGGGCCTTTCATATGCTCCATTAAAATTGTTCCGATCGTTGACCAACTGTAGCCTAACGCTTTTCCAATGACCGATGGCTTTTCACCTCTTTCTGATCGCTTTATTACTTCCACCTTATTTTCAATCGTGATCATGATTATTTTCGTGAACAGAAACACCACGGATTCACAGCTGCACCGCCAGGTCCTAATGTCCACCGCACTGAACATGTTAATTTAAGTCTGGGGTTCCGCTGGGTCCTAAAGACCACCGCACTGAGCCAGGTTAAATAAGGGACTTGAGCATCTGTGTTTTTTGGTATCCACGGTGTTCTCTGAACCAGTCCCCTGCAGATAAAGAGGGCTGACTGGAGTTGCCTAGGATTCTCTTGGGAAGGGAGACAAGGCCTTGGTTTAAGCTGAGAAACAGCAGGAATCAACTTCCTCAGCACTGAGTTATTGAGTAAGTTCTGTGTTCAAATTCTTAGAATGGAAAGTGAACTAAAAGCCTCAACATTGAACCAGTCGGCAACTGTGTTGTTCCTACAAATCATAAATAATTAAAGATATCACACCTGTCTGAGTCAGATATGCCAGTTAAAGACTCACCATGCTGTTAGGCATCCATACGGAGACTCAGTACTTTGTGTAGCTTTGGTCTCCAAAGCTAAGGAAAGTCCAACTTGTCTTGAAATGATTCAGTGTGATAATGATTCCAGAGATGAAATGTTGTATCCTGAGGATAAAATGGAAGCTTAGGCCTGTACTCACATGAGAAACACACTGAACACTGCAGGAATTCAACAGATCACACGGCATCTATGGAAAGAAATGGACAATTTGTGCTTCAAGTTGAGATCCTTCATCAGGAAGTCTTGTGTTAGATTTTAATCGTGACTGATATGGTGGATAATGACAGAGGATTTCTTGGATTCAAAGAGAATTAAAAGGTGTGCAGTTGGTTGGGCAGGTAAATACCAGACATTTAAATTCCACATAGTTCACCAGTGCAGTGATCTCAGGGTGCATTTTGATCAAATCTGCTGCAATTCTTCCTGCACCAACAACTCTCCTTTGGTGAACGGCACCCACAATGACTGCTTATTCACTTGCTTTTTGGGATCTCACTATGCAAGATCTCTTTTTGTGTTGGCCTTCAAAGGATAAATTCTGCACTTTGCAGAGCACTTTGAGTTGATTTTGCTTTCTGACCAAGTTCTTCTTTGTATATGATACTCTGGATATATTAGCTCATCATTAAAAATCAGGTAGCTGCAGTGCTATCAGAACCTTTGGTCAAAATAAAACTTCAAGTGCTGGAAATCTCTCACACATTTGGTCTGGCTTGCTGAGTGTTTCCAGCATTAACCCCAGGATAAAAAAAATTCAACACTAAACATAAGCTTTATTTGTCATATGTACTTTTAAACATCAAAACACAGAGTGCCATGAATTGTTTTGTATCAATGAACAACACAGTCAGAGGATTGTGCTGTTGGAAGGCCGTAAGTGTCACTAGCATAGCACACCCACAACTAACTATCCCTAATCTGTACGTCTTTGGAATGTGGGCGGAAATTGGAGGATGTAAAGGAAACCCCCACAGTCATGGGGAGAAAGTACAAGCTCCTTACAGACAGCGATGGGAATCGAATCCTGATCAGTGATCACTGGAGCTGTAAAGCAATTATGTTAACTGCTATGCTCTGATGCTGCCCTCATTAAGGCAATTAAGAATGTCTTAATTAGAAACTTTTTATAATGTTATATTCTTGATCTACTTTCACCATGTAGTCGCACATTGAGTTGGAAGTTGGCTTGTGCCAAGCACAGAAGAAATAGGAGATATAATGATGTGGAATTAGAATCAGGTTTAATATCACCAACATATGTCGTGAAATGTGTTGTTATGTGACAGCAGTGCAGTGTAATGCAATATTGACTTTAGCTCTAATTTTTGCCTTTGCCTTTGATTTCCTTATGGTCCAAAAAACATGTCTATATTTACCCAACAACACACACAAAATGCTGGTAGAACACAGCAGGCCAGGCAGCATCTATAGGGAGAAGCACTGTCGACGTTTCGGGCCGAGACCCTTCGTCAGGACTAACCGAAAGGAAAGATAGTAAGAGATTTGAAAGTAGTGGGGGGAGGGGGAAATGCGAAATGATAAGAGGTTGAATTTCCAGCATCTGCAGATTTCCTCGTGTTTGCTCTATATTTACCCCTTGGCATTGAGGCTTTCAAAGTATTTTATCCTTCCAAGCAAAGACATTATTTCTCATATCCAAGCTAATTAAAGCAATAACCTCTGCTTCCACATTTCGCTCTGTGAGGAAGATCCACAGCAAAAACAAACACTGCACCTTACTGGAGTTAATGTAATGACTTATTGGTTTACAGAGTGCCTTTTCATGCTTAGAGCATCCCAAAGCACTTTGGTAATAACAAAGACATCAAATCATTAACCCAGGAACACCGCCATGAAAATAAATTACTAACTTAGCTTGATAGGTCATGAAATACAATCAACATTTGGATTTTACAAGCGAGGACATATTTGGCCAGCAATGAAGGATGAGCAGAACACAAATGTAGCTGCAGGTGAGGTTGTGATTTGAACCTATCACAAGTGAAATAATGTTCAGATGACCAGTACTGAATATAAGCTGGTCATTGTACTCACTGACCTCAAGTTTGATCCCATGAGGCATCTTGTTTGCAGAGTTCAGTACTCCAGTAGCTGGTCCACTTCCAGCCATCTGGCACGAGTAACGCAAGAGAACTTCTTCCTCAATGGTGACAGACTCCCAAATTCTCCAACTCAAAGTTTCAAGTGACATTGCTGAGGTGGGGCTGGATACCCAGTGAAGACTTGAGCAATTTTAACTCGAGTTTGCTTCAGTCCGCTCAATGTAAATGTCAAAACGTTTGGATTTGGCCCAAGTACAGAGAGAGAGAGAGAGAGACAATGAAACTGATCAACAGTTCAGAATCAGAATCAAGTTTAATATCACTGGCATATGTTGTGAAATTTGTTGTGTTTGTGGCAGCAGTAGTATGGAATACATAATAGAAAAAATGTGAAGTACTATAAATATATATATATAAATAAAATATATAATAGTTGAATTAAATAATAGTGCCAAAATAGAAATAAAAAAGTAGAGAAGTACTGTTCATGGGTTCAATATCCATTCAGAATTCGGATCGCAAGAGGGAAAGAAGCTGTTCCTGAATCATTGAGAGTGTGCCTTCAGGCTTCTGTACCTCCTTCCTGATGGTCGCAATGAGAACAAGGGATGACCTGGGTGATGGGGGGGGGGGGGGGTCCCTTAATGATGGATGCCATCTTTTTAAGGCATTGCTCCTTGAAGATGTCCCAGGTACCACATAAGCTACTGCCCATGATGGAGCTGACTATGTTCACACTCTCTGCAGCTTATTTCGATCCTGTGTAGAAGCAACCCTACAACCCCCTCCCCCCCCCCCCCCCCCCCCCACCAGATGCTGATGTTAGAAGCCAGTTAGAAAGCTCTTCACTCTACATCTGTAGAAATTTATGAGTGGCTTTGGTGACATTCCACATCTCCTCAATCTCTGAATGAAGTATAGCCACTGTTGTGTCTTCTTTGTAGCTACATCAGTATGTTGGGCCCAGGACAGATCCTTGGAGGTGTTGACACCCAGGAACTTGAGAAATCTCACATTTTCCACTTCTTATCCCCCTATGGGAACTTGCATGGGTTCCTTGTTTTACCTTTTTCGATGTCCACAATCAGTCCTTTGGTCTTACTGAGGTTGAGTGCAAGGTTATTGCTGCCAACACCACTTAATTACCTGACATATCTTGCTCCTGTACGCACTCTCATCACCATTTGAAATTTTGCCAACAGTAGTTGTGTCATCAGCAAATTTATAGATGGGTATTTGTGCTGTGCCTAGCCACACAGTCATGGGTGTAGAGAGACTAGAGCAATGGGCGAAGCACACAACCCTGAGGTGTGCCAGCATTGATTGTCAGTGAGAAGCAGATTTAATTTCTGTCTTGTACAGATTGTGGTCTCCCGATTAGGAAGTCGAGAATTCAGGTGCAGTGGGAAGTACAGAGGTCTAGGATCTGGAGCTTTTCCATCAGGACCGTATGAAGGATTGCATTAAATGCTGAATTATAGTTCATAAACGGCATCCTGACATAGTTATTTGTATTGTCCAGGTGATCCATGGGCAGATGAAGAGCCAATGAGATTGCACCTGCCATTGACCTATTGTGATAGGCAAATCACAGTGGATCCAGGTCCTTACAGAGAAGCGGGTTAATTTTAGCCATAACTAGCTGACTTTAATAACAACTGTTGCAGAATTTAAAGGAAAAGAAAAACAATAAACACAAGGTCAACTGGGCCATTAATGAAAACTCAAACTGAAAGTTAATGCCAGCACTAAAGCTGGAAGCAATAACTAATACTAAAAGAATACCACTCCTTAACAGAGTCAGTCAAAATGGTAGTCTTCTTTCCCGGACAAGGATGAGGGTAAGCAGGGAGGGTAAATGTTGCTGTGCTTTTGGTCAAGTCTTGACAAGGCGAAAATGACAAGAAGGGAGTTAAATACCACCATAATGGAATACTAATTAGCTGGAACATGCACACTCTCAAGTGTAATTGTCAAACCTGTCATGCAGCCCGCCTGCACGAGTGCATAGATCCTGCAGCAGAGTCTATGGTTGTGACAGTGAAGCTGGGACTCCATGGCAAATTAGTAAAGCAATCTTCAAACTTTAATTATAATTTGTTGTATGAGATAACATTAAATGATTCTGATCATCTGTGGAACACTTGCATGAAATGACAAAATGTGACTGGACTGAAATAATTAATTTCTTAAGCACTGCATCAGTGCAAGGATTCATTAGAATTTTCCTCTAACTTAAAATTAAAATGTCTTTTCAAAGTATAACCAGCTAAACTAATTACTCTATAAGTAGTAAATGACCTCATACCCCAGCATTTATTGTTAGTAAAATTGAATGGTCATTTTCGCTAAATTATTAATTCATTATATAGCCTTTTTCCTATGAATCTTCTCCAGATACTGTATGTTCCTCGCAGAATGTATGTCCATCCAGTGTGCATTGCACATCCCTTTTGTTCCAAGATATATTTTCAGAAAAACAACTACTGAGATGAGTAGTTTTGAAAATTTCTTGTGCAAAGGACAAATTTAATTGTGGTGTCCAAAATTACTACTGATTGAACAGAATACCCAGAAACTGCTTTTACTGGTGAGAGAATCAGCCATCAGGAAACAAAATATTAATAGAATTGGCAAAACTTATTGGAATAGAGGTTTGTATATGAGAAAAAATAGATCTGCAGGTTGACAATTAAAGAGCAAAGTAACAAGATTAATTAGATAATTTTTTCAAAGAGCCAGCAAGCAAGTGATGCGTTTTACTTGGTGAAGAAAGCTTTTGGTATACTGGCCTTTATAAATCAGAGCATTGACTATAGGAGTTGGAATGTAATGTTAAAATTGTACAAGGCATTGTTAAAGCCGAATTTGGAGTATTGTGTACAATTCTGGTCACCGAATTATAGGAAAGATGTCAACAATATAGAGAGAGTATGGAGATTTACTAGAATGTTACCTGGGTTTCAGCACCTAAGTTACAGGGAAAGGTTGAACAAGTTAGGTCTTTACTCTTTGGAGTGTAGAAGGTTGAGGGGGGACTTGATAGAGGTATTTAAAATTATGAGGGGGATAGACAAGAGTTGACATGGATAGGCTTTTTCCCATTGAGAGTAGGGGAGATTCAAACAAGAGGATATGAGTTGAGAGTTAGGGGGGAAAAGTTTAAGGGTAATACGAGGGGGAATTTCTTTACTCAGGGTGGTAGCTGTGTGGAACGAGCTTCCAGTAGAAGTGGTAGAGGCAGGTTCGATATTGCCATTTAAAGTAAAATTGGATAGGTATATGGAAAGGAATGGAGGGTTATGGGCTGAGTGTGGGCCAGTGGGACTAGGTGAGAGTAAGCGTTCGGCACGGACTAGAAGGGCCGAGATGGCATGTTTCTGTGCTGTAATTGTTATATGGTTATATGGTTTAACGGCCATCTTCTATGCTGCATTTTTGGACTTGGAAGATTTCCCTGTCTTGATTTCAAGGAATGTACATTGATCATCTACAGAAGGTCAATGATTTCATATCAAATGATGCCAATGTTAATGAGTATCAATTTGACAATGTACTCAAACAACATATTACATACCTTTCTATTTAGAATAAAACTAATTAAATTTGAGTGATTGGTTGTTGATGCTTGGCCAGAAAACACTGTTTACTGCCAATTGGACCCTTAGCAACTTGCTAACATAGAGAAATCTTGGAGTGAATTTTATGAAGTTTTCAAAGCTTTGTGTACCTATTCCATGTATCAGAAAATACATCTCAGTTTCACTTTAAGAGGATCAGTGAGGCAGGTGATTAACTCCGGAATGTCAGTTTGAATGAAGGCACTTGTAATGAGATGTGTTCCCTGCAAGGAATTCTATTGTAGAAACAAATGCTTCTCATTTCTATTCATGAAATAAACCAAGCTAAATTTTGGCTTGGCCATCTCACACCATGTCAGAAGTAAATCAAAACATTGCGACAATCTGTACAAAACCACAGTTCTTGGAAAGCTTAAATTCCACTCTGTGGAAATGTTTCAATCTCCGCCAGCAATCACAATGGTCAGCACGGAAACATACATTACTATAGTGAGGGAAAAAGATTTGCAAAGAGCTATACTGCTGTACACATCTTGTAAATGAGCCAGGAACAAGAAAGAGAACAGGTTGATGTTGCTTTCACTTTTGAATCATTGCTTGAATAAGTACCAATATAACAGAAAAAACCCAGTGAATTCCTGGATCAGATACCTGATTTCAATTAGAAAATGTCTACTCTTCAATCCATCCAGCCAGAAACGATATATTGGAACCTTTTATCTGAATTCACAATATGCTGGCTGAACCTTGTGAAGTTGGACCCAGCAAAGATGAGCAAGTTTAGGCCTATACTGTGACTGGTTTCATTGCCGAAGATTTATCACAGAACATGCCAATGGAATCAGAAGTTGGCATTTAACCCAATGCTGCTTGGAGCTGATAAGCTGTGAGTTGGACTGTTCAGTAACCAGTGGTGGATTGTGATTGGCGGAGCAAACAAAGCAATAGAATGAGTTTTAATCAATGCATGAAGGAGCTCTATGGTTCTCGTTGCCTAGAATATGCATGCTTAAAAAAACTGTTGCACTTTCAGTAAATGATTCAAGATATATATATATATTGAGCTGGACAACTTAAAGTAACCTGTTATAACAGCTTATAATTGCAATAATCACCAATGATGTAGTATAACCTCTGTGTAAATCTGTCTTGAATTAATCATGGGTAATTATAGTTTTTGAGTAAAACTGCATAGAAACAGGCCCTTTGGCCCAAAATACCCCTGTCAGTCATGCCCATCCAAGCTTATCCCACTTGGTTGTGTTTGGCCCATATTCCTCTGAAACTTTCATAGTCAGATAGATAAATAGATACTTTATTCATCCCCATGGGGAAATTCAACTTTTTTCCAATGTCCCATACACTTGTTGTAGCAAAACTAATTACATACATGTAATTACCTACATTAGTCATGTACCTACCGAAGAGTCTTTTAAATATTATTATTATTGTACCAAACATTTCCTCTGCCAGCATTTCATATATACACCACCCAATTTGCTCTTCAGGTCCTCCCTGAACATTCCCCATCTTACTGTAAACCTTAAATGTATGTCCTCTAGTTTTTGATCCCTTTTCCCTGGGAAAAAGACTGTGTTCTTATCACATCACTGCCTTCTTGATTTTATAAAATTCTGATTCACCCCTGAGTCTCCTGTGCTCCAATAAATAAAGTCCTAACCTGCCCAAATTCTCCTTATAACTCGGGCCTTGAAATTCAAACGACATTCTCATAAATAGTGGCACAGGTAAATCGCAACATGGAAGGACATGACATAACAGATGCTGTAACTGAACAGGCCTTGTTTTTGGAGCTGGAGATATGGCTCTTAGCAAAGAGGCTTTTGATATTCTGCAGTTTGCTGTGTGAATATTGGCTGCTATTTTTGTTGCCTTTTTGTTATCTTCTGATGAAGACTGCATTTCCAAAATAGCTAAAATAGCTTTGAAACATACTGGGAATGTGAATGGCAAGATTTTTGGACTTTTTCTTCTCCCTGGGAATGGAAGTACATGCATGTTGTCTATATCATAAAACATTTGGCAAAGCTGGCTTAGAGTTCCCAGGCTCTGTTAGACATCCTCAATAAAGACAGTGTTACACTGGATAAACATTTTGCATTCAATAATGAAAACTTCAAGGAAATCATTGATATCAAGAAACTAGAAACAAGACATATTTTCAATAGACACTGGAGATAGAATGCAGACCTCCTTTAAAGTTTTAAGCTTCTGTTCATATATACATATATTATATACAGTATGTAGGTAGTGTGTATGTGTGTCTGTGTCTGTCTGTGGGAATTTGTAATTAGGATGGGTTAGTATTTTTCCTCAAATGTATGAGTAGTATTCAAGAATGTACATCTTGCTGGTGTACTAAACTGGATTATGCTTGTTATAGTAAAGAGTGAAATTTTTGGTGATGCAAAAAAAGACAGGCAAACTAATCAAGTTCTGAAACTAATTGCAGTTAAGATTCACAAGGATGATGCTGGGACTGGAGGGCTTGAGTTATAAGGAATGACTGGAAATACTGGGGCTGTTTTGCCCAGATTGTAGAAGGCTGAGGATTAACTTTATAATAATCATGAAGTGCATAGATAAGGTGAATGGACACAATTTGTTCCCAGGGTAGGGGAGTCTAAAATTAGAGGATATATATATATATATGTAAGGTGAGGGGTAGGATTTTCTTAAAGAGGGTGGTAGATAGATAGAATTAGCTGTAGTAGAGGCAGGTACAATTACTATGTTTAAAAGATATTTTGACATTACATGAAGAGTAACAGTTGAGGAAAATGCAGTCAAACAAATGAGACTCGATCAGCAGGGAAACTCAGTCAATATGGATGAATTGGAGCAAAATTTTCATATTGTATAATTCTATGATCTGGGAGCAGGCATTCTTTGGAAAGCCAGCATGGAAGATTGGCATCCTTGAGCTGATAAATGAGAAAAGGTCACCAGTGCAAAGTTGTAATGACACAAATATCTAATGCAGGAGATAATGCTTCTGAAATTTGGATTTTGGTTTAGAGGTCTTATCTCTCACAAAACTTAGACTGTGCAATTAGAAGTAACTGTATCAATGTAACTATAAAATTCCTACTCAAAAGGCAGCTTTATATGGGGTGATGGTGAAAGACACTCCTTGTAAGAAAAAACTCTAACCCTGCACTTAACAGTGTAGAGATACGAAGAGCACAAATATCACGTAGTCACTGACCATTATTCTATATTTCAAAGTCAAAGTCTATTGTCGCGTGCACAAATACATGATGTAACATTACTGACACAGCGTCAAATATGCACTGTTTACAAGGAAAGCATAAATTAAACACAGCTTTTACAAGTACACAATTACAACAAATGCAAATGCATTTTAGTGCAAAGAGATCCTTGAGTTGTGAACCTTTAGAAATTAAGGTTGTGCTGCATTAACTGTTTGTTGGGATTGAATATTGCATAAGGAACCAGCAGAAATGTTGATAAACTAGCATAAATAGCAGAAATAATTATTTCACCCCATCCCAATGCTGCGCATGGAATCCATATAAAAGTGTTGTGCTACATTGTAGAATAATTTTGAACAGTATCCCTTTTCATTTCCAACGCCTATGTGGGTATGTACTCATTATTTCCATTCCACAATTGGAGCCACTTGATTGGGTGAGGCTGTGGGGAAACAACTCTTTGCTTACACACACACACACACACACACAAACACCAATATAAAAACAGAAACTCGTACGCACTCAAGTAGAATTCAGCTACTGCTTCCCCTTACTTTCATTCAAGTAAGAGTGGTTACAGCCGTCACTTCACTTTTTCTTCACTATCTGATATAACTTGTGTTTAATTTACATATATTAAATCCTGGTGAAGTCTCGGAACCTATAGTATATGCCTGTGATGCTGCTGCAAACAAGTTTTACATGACACTAGTACCTCGCTATACCTGTGCATATGACAATAAACTTGACTTGGCTTGACACTTCTCAGCACCCTGAGCTGTGCGATAGACCCCTCCCCACTACCAGTTAAAAGTGGTCTTACTCTACCCTCCATACAGCCTTATGAAGCTCCAAAGTTTCCACCTTTGATTTTCTTTTGTACCAACCTCACATTACTAATGCAAGACTTGTTTCTTGAAGAGATAATTGTTTGATTCCATGTAAAAGTTTATCAGCATTCCATCACAGTTATTTATGGATCACATAGAATGAACTTCCTTTTGTAACATTGAGGGAATTCCTTCATCAAGCAAATTTAGTAGGTTAGTTATGAATGACCATCTTCTTGAGGGCAATTATATATGGGCATTCTTGTCTTGCTAACACTATCAATCACAGGAAATAAAATCACAACAAATTGGAAGCAAGCTAAAAGCTTCAGATGACATGTGGAATCTGCAGTATTTTGCTTTGAGACCCTTTGTGGGAAGAATTCAGATCAAGTGCTCCAGCATTATATTTTCAAATTTTTATCTAAAGCTTGTCTTAAAATGCATTGTAATTACATTTCTATATTTATAAAAATAATAGACTTCAACATTATTGATCAAAGTCAAAAGATGTTATCTGGAACAGTGTGCTTTCCCGCTGATTCATGAAATGAAAGAACTTGCATTATGTTGAATCTTTCAAGACCACAAGATATCCTAATGTGGTTTAATACAAAGGAAGTGCTTTTGACAAAAAGTATTCCATGTTGTAATGTAGAAGGTCAGTGTCTCCTAAGGAAAGTATTCAGCTTCACTTCGAAATTCTCGCGAGAGTCTGTGTATTCACCCTCAATCATCAGGCTCTTAAACAAAAGGGGATAACTGCACTCTTTCTATTTCTGGTGTTCTCACAACCAAAAGTCTCAGTTCAAGGACTCCTTGTTATTTCATTCTTGTTATTTAATGCTATTTACTTATATTTGCATTTGCACAATTTGTTGTCCATTGATTCTGTTTACAGTTACTTTTCTATAGATTTCCTAAGTATGCCCGCAGGAAAAGAACCTCAGGGTTGTATGTGGTGTAACATATGTGCTATGGTAATAAATTTTACTTTGAATTTTGCACATGCAGCTGGTTAGTGCCTGCCCAGAGAAACCAATGCCCCATGACAGCATAGAAGGAAAGTTTAACAACATGCTACAACTCATAGGATCATAGAGTTGTCAACAAGGAAACAGGCTCTTTCATCCACCACGTTCATGCTAACATTTTGCCCATGTAATCTAATACCACTTGTCCACACAATGGCTGTACGCATCTATGCCTTGCCTATCTAACTATCTAAATACCTTTTTAATATACTAATTGTATCTGATTCTAGCACCTCCTCTGCCAACATATTCTAACTCTGCAAGAGTCAAGGACCATGATATTAGGTTTCCGGACAGTAACTGTGGTCATAGTGAATCATGAGGGCGTACAAAGCTGAAAGAGACTCTCTGGTCCAACTGGACAATACCAACCAAAACTGCTATCCAAACTAATCCAATTTGCCCACATTTAGCCATCTTCCCTCCAAACATTTCTTGTCCATGTACCTGTCCAAGTGTTATTAATGTCCCTGCCTCAATTATTTCCTCAAGCAACTCATTCCATATATGGGCCAGCTTCTGAGTGAAATAGTTGTCCCTTAAGTTCCTATTACATCTTTCCCCTCTCAGCCCAAATCTATGTTCTCTGGTTCTTGATTCTTAATTCCCCAACCTCTGGAAAATATCATTAAAATTCACATGTCCATTATTATGTCATACTTCTCAATAAGAACATTCATCATTCTTCTGCACTCCATTGAAGAAAGTCCTTCGGATCCTGGCAATATCCTCATCAGTCTCTTCTGCACTCTTTCCACCTTAATGGTATTTTGCCAATAGTAGAGGGGCCAAACTGAACAGAATATTTCCAACGTACATGCAAGTTCTGAATCATCAACATTTTGTGCAACTGCAGCATAGCAACCCAGATTCTATCCTCAGTGCCCTGACTGATGAAAGACAAAGCCTCCTTCGCCACCCTATCAGCCATCATCGTTAACTAACAGAGCAAGCTCAAGGTACTTCCTGTAGACATGAGACTTGTAGAATATGCAATCCTGAGAGAGGTTACTGAAGAGACAATGGATGCATTGCTCATGATCCTTCAAGAATTACTTGATTCTGGCATGGTCCCAGAGACCTGGAAGATCGCAAATGTCACTCTTTAAGAAGTGAGGAAGGCAAAAGAAAGGAAATTATAGGCCAATTAGCCTAACCTCAGTGATTGGGAAAGAGTTGGAGTCTATTATTGAGGATGAGGCTTCAAGGTACTTGGAGACCAATGATAAAGTCAAAGCCAGCATTGTCAAGGAAAGTCATGCGACACAAATCTATTAGAGACCAGGGTGGACAAAGGAGAGGCAGTGGATGTTATTTACTTGGATTTTCAGAAGGTGTTTGATAACGTGCCACAGATGAGGCTGCTTAACAAGATAATATCCTATGGTGTTACAGAAAAGATACTGGCATGGATAGCAGAATGGCTGACAGGCAAGAGGGAGTGAGTGGGAATAAAGGGGGCCTTTTCTGATTGGCTGCCAGTGGACATTTTTTGTCAATGATTTAGATAATGGAATTGATGGCTTTGTGGCAAAGTTTGCGGAAGACAGGTGGAGGCATAGGTGGTGTTGAGGAAGCCATGCAAATGTAGCAGACTTAGACAAATTGGAATGTTCAAAGGACTAGATAGTGTGTATGTGGAGAGGATGTTTCACATGGTGAGGGTATCCAGAACTAGAGCACACAGACTCAAAATTGAGCGGCAACACTTTAGAACAGTGGTAAGGAGGAATTTTTTTAGCCAGAGAGTAGTAAATCTGTGGAATGGTCTGCCACAGACTGCGGTGGAGGGTAAGTCCATGTGTATATTTAAGGTGGAAGTTGATTGTTTCCTGATCGGTTGAGGCATCAAAGGATATGGCAAGAAGGATATGAGGTTCAGTGAGATCCAGGATCAGCCATGATGGAACGGTGGAGCAGACTCAATGGGCTGCAAGGCCTAATTCTGCTCCTATGTCTTATAGTCTTGTGGAGCAAAAAGACAGACAGACAGACAGACATACTTTATTGATCCCGAGGGAAATTGGGTTTCATTACAGTCGCACCAACCAAGAATAGTGAAGAAATATAGCAATATAAAACCATAAATAATTAAATAATAATAAATAAATTATTCCAAGTGGAAATAAGTCCAGGACCAACCTATTGGCTTAGGGTGTCTGACACTCAGAGGGAGGAGTTGTAAAGTTTGATGGCCACAGGTAGGAATGACTTCCTATGACACTTCAGTGTTGCATCTCGGTGGAATAAGTCTTTGGCTGAATGTACTCCTGTGCCTAACCAGTACATTATGGAGTGGATGGGAGGCACTGTCCAAGATGGAATGCAACTTGGACAGCATCCTCTTTTCAGACACCACCGTCAGAGAGTCCAGTTCCACCCCCACAACATCACTGGCCTTACGAATGAGTTTGTTGATTCTGTTGGTGTCTGCTACCCTCAGCCTGCTGCCCCAGCACACAACAGCAAACATGATAGCACTGGCCACCACAGCAGTAAGCTAAAAAAAGCAAATCATTGGAAGAACGCATCAGATCATGCAGCATTCCTGGAATAGAATGGACAGTCAATATTTCAGATTGAGATCCTTGATCTGGACGCAAGATGTTGCTTCACTTGCTGAGTTCCTCCAGCAGTTTGGTCAAGGTGCTTACAACACGAGGTATTATTCTCGTGTTTTCTTCAAAATTAAACAGAGCTTTGTAAGGTATATTCTTACAGACAAGTTTCATATGTTACAATACTGGGTCAAGGATGATTCAATATCATGGAGGAATTTTTGTTTTCAGTGAATAATTATACCAGACAGAATAAAGTCTTAAGGCAATTCATTTTGTAGCCAACATCTTTAGAGACTGCGAATGGGAAGAGATGAATTCCAGTGGTACAGTATGGTTAAATAATGGACCTCAGCCATAAAGTACTCAACCATAAACTGCTGTAGATGGACAAAAAAAGTGCACCCAGCATCTTTACTTCCTTAGGGGGCTAATGAAATTCAGAACGTCACATTGCTTTTTACCAAATTTTATAGATGCACCATAGAAAATATTCTATCCAAATATATTACAGCTTTATATGGCAGCTGCTCTAACCAAACTCTCAAGGAAAATCTGAGGGCTGTGGATGCAGCCCAGCACATCAGAAAAAACAGTCTCTCCTTCATGGACACTCTACACTTTTTACTGCTTTGGTATAATAGCCAAAATAATCAATCTCATCCCAGTCATTCTCTCATACTTCCCCCTCCCATCGGGCAGAAGTTACAAAAGCACATACCACTAGGCTTAAGAATCTTTCTCACTGCTGTAAGACTACTGAAAGATCCTTTACTATAATAAAATAGACTCTTAATCTCACAATCTACCTTCTCATAGCCTTGCATCTTATTGAGTATCTGATCTGCACTCCACTTTCTGTCTAGATATAACATTTTATTCTGCATTCTGCCATCCTTTTCCCTTATACTACCTCAAAGCACTGATCTGATTAAATACGCTACATGGATGGCATGTAATACAAAATTTTCCAATGCATCTCAGTACACAAGACAATAATAAATTAATTTACCATCCTGAAAATCTAATCTGAAGCAGAAAAAGTTGAAAATTAAGGTAGACATTGTTAAAGAGACAAATGGTTATTAACATTTCTAATGAAAGGCACCAGTCTGTAAGGTCACTTCTCTTCCCCTCCCCAAGGATGCTGTCTGACTTGTTGAAAAGCTCCAGTACTTGCAATATATTTACACTTCGTGTCTGATCTGCTGCAGATTGAAACTGGATCACAAACCCAAAGAGATTGTAAGCCAATTTATTCAAGCATTCCATTATCACAGTACAATATACACCCTAAAATATCATGAATTCAGCTGATCTCAGATAAAATAATGTTGGGAATATTCTGATTTCAACTGAGATGTGACATTCTAAGTGTAAGAGGCTTGAAACTGAGGAGCAAGAACAAGGGACTATGATTTTCTTCCATCTCCCCAAAGATCCCTATCACTAGGATATTATTTGCATCACTCCATTTCTAAACTTAAGAGGGAGAATTTGTTATATCTGTGGTACTAGGAAGCTGGGCAGCCAGGAATAACACACGCAAGAGACAGAGACATGAGGCACATGTTGCTTGTAATTTAATTGCCCAGAATACCCTCTCTCATTATGCTCAGTGTGTACCACACAGGAAAGTCTGACAGCAACCCATAAGGCTCAAAATATACATGAATGCATCACAGAATTGGTCTTCAATCAGTGGTGGTAAGGGTACAAGACACTGGATACCTCTGGGTGTTCCGGTCTCCTCCCTCACTCCAAAGGTATGCAGATTGGTAGGTATTCAGTCTGGTGCCCCTGCTCTGTGAGTGAGTGGGAAAATTGTACAACTCAGTGGAATGTGGGAAGAATAAAATGGGATTAATGCAAGTGGGTGCATGATGGCAAGTCTGCTCTTGGTGGGCCAAATAGCCATACAACTCTGATTCTCTGAGGGCATAAGTTTAAGGTGAGAGGGGAAAAGGTTAAAGGGAACCTGTTGGCAGGGTTTTCACACTAAGGGTGGTGGGTATGTGGAACAAGCTCTCCAGAGGTGGGTATAATTACAACATTTGAAAGATACGTGGACAGATGTGCAAACAGAAGAGGCTTGGGAATGTGGGATAAATGCAGGCAAATAGTATTACTGTGGACTGGTATCCTAGTCAGCATGAGCTAAAGGGCCTGTTTCTCTGCTATATTACTTGTTAAACTCTGCAATCTGTGATAACCATATTCAATGAATGAACAAGTACGTCAGTAAGCACTTTGTTGAATGGCTCCATTGAAGTGATCAGAACTGAATTTCAGAAACTGAGTGCACGTGTTTGGTGTGTGTTTTTTTTTAGAGGATTTTTAACTAAATATATTTAACCATTTCATTATAATAATGCATTTTAGAGCCCAAACGCATGACAATGAACTCTTTTGATCCAGTGTAAAAGTAGAGAATGTTGGAAATGCCCTGAAGAAATGTCATTGTCTCTGGTTCTATGAGCACAGATGTTGCCTGACCTACTTGATGGCACTTTCCGGATTCAGTCCAAATTTCCAGCATTTAATTTTTGCTCTTCTTCCATGCTTGATATTTCAGCAAATCAGAATCTTCTTTACCAGTTAATGTTAAACTTGAATTTTTTATGCCTCTGGCACATTTTGATGCTGAAAAGTAATAAGGTGTAGGCTAGTAATCGCAGCAGAAAGCATAAAGCACTTAGCTTCAGAATGACAATGCTTGATTATATGGCCAGTATTTTAAAAGAAGAAGTCTACTTAAAGTGGTGCATCTGTGTATTGCAAGTAACTTAGTGCTCAGATTACGAGGACACCTTTTCCATCAGCTTTAAAAGCCTATTGCTAAATATGTTACAAAAGTGAGAAAACATGTTTATCTTTCACACTGAGGGTTACAAAGTTGACCATTTGGAGTGTATTTTCCTCAAACAATGAAGGCACATTAGATTTCTGCTTTGACCCATTTTATCTCACAGAATCAGTCAATGTGGAATTTTACTTTGCAGAGGAATCTTTTCTCTTTCCATTTTCTAAATGGGTTATCCACTTAATCTCACACCACTTCCCTTTCCCAAAAAAACGAACGATGACATTGTATCAGAAGCACATCAAGAAATTGACCAAGACACAGCTCAGGCATTTATGCCAAATATTGCACATCAAGTGGCAAGAGAGGGCACCAGATGCGGAGGTGGCCAAACCTGCTGGGACAGTCAGCGCAGAATCACTCAACACAGCTTCTCAACTGTGTTGGACTGGTCATGTCACAAGAATGAGCGATGATCGTTTACCCAAAGCTGTTTTCTATGGCAAGCTACATGAAGGAAAGAGGAAGCATGGTGGTCAGAAGCTCCGCTACAAAGATGTGCTCAAGCACCATATGAAGAATAAACACAAAGTACACTGCAGTTGCTGTGGTCAAATCAACACGTACAAACACGCTGGAGGAACTCAGCAGGTCGGGCAGCATCCGTGAAAACGAGCAGTCAACGTTTCGGGCCGAGACCCTTCGTCAGGAATGAAGAAGGAGGGGGCAGAGGCCCTATAAAGAAGGTGGGGGGAGGGTGGAAGGTGCCAGGTGAAAAACCAATCAGAGGAAAGATCAAGGGGGTGGGGGAGGGGAAGCAGGGAGGGGATAGGCAGGAGAGGTGAAGAAGGAATGTAAGGGGAAAGCACTGTGGGTAGTAGAAGAAGGCAGAATCATGAGAGAGGTGATAGGCAACTAGAAGAGGAGGCAGAGTGAAACTGGGATGGGGGAAGGGAGAGGGAGGGATTTACCGGAAGTTGGAGAATTCGACGTTAATACCAAGGGACTGGAGACTACCCAGATGGTATATGAGGTGTTGCTCCTCCAACCAGAGTTTGGCCTCATCATGGCAGTAGAGGAGGCCATGTATGGACATATCCAAATGGGAATGTGAAGCAGAGTTGAATTGGGTGGCAACCGGGAGATCCTGTTTGTTGTGGCAGACAGAGCAGAGGTGCTTGACGAAGCCGCCCCCCAATCTGCATTGGATCTCGCCAATGTAGAGGAGGCTGCACCGGGAGCAGCAGATGCAGTATGACCCCAACAGACTCACAAGTGAAGTGTTGTCTCACCTGGAAGGACTGTTTGGGGCCCTGAATGGTGGTAAGAGAGGAGGTGTGGGGACAGGTGTAGCACTTGCGCTTGCAGGGATAAGTGCTAGGTGGGAGATCTGTGGGGGTGGGGACGTGTGGACCAGGCAGTCGTGGAGGGAACGATCCCTGCAAAAAGCAGAGAGGGGTAGAGAAGGAAAGATGTGCTCAGTGGTTGGGGTCCTGTTGAAGGTGGCGGAAGTTGCGGAGAGTAATATGCTGAATCCGGAGGCTGGTGGGGTGGTAGGTGAGGACAAGGGGAATACGATCCCTGTTGTGGTGACGGGAGGATGGGTGAGGACCAAAGTGCGGAAAATGGAGGATATGCGGGTGAGGGCATCATTGATGTCAGCAGAAGGGAAACCACGATTCTTAAAGAAAGAGGGCATATGAAGAACACTGACGTGAATGTCAACACCTGGGAGAAAGATGCTTTAGACAGAAGAAGTTGGCGCTGCATTGTCAAGAAGTCAATCTCCGTTCTCGAGGAGAAAAGACACAAGAACTATGAAGCAGGTCATGAACGCAGACATTCAGTGCTAGACCAGTGAAATCACAAATGCAGCCAATGTGGGAGACAGTGCCGATCGAATGCTGGTCTTGTGGCCCATGAACGTGCCTAAACTCTCAGTAGAGTCAACATCGAAACCGATGGACAGCCGAAGAAGAAGTATGTGGAAACATAGTTATCTCAGAATTAGCACCTTGCACATATCCATTTCAAAGAGACATAGAGACAAAGCTCCCTGAAAAAAAGGTTCTTTAACCTACTGAGTCTTCAGAAATAATCTCCCCACATTTTATTCTCCCCACATTCCCATCAGCTCTCCCGCAGATCCTGCCACTCATCCATACACCAAAGACTGTACACAAAAATCAGTCTGTGTACTATGTTTGGAGGAAACTGGAATATTCAGAAGAGGTCCATCCAGTCACAGGGAGAACATACAAATGCTACACAGAGAGCACCAGAGGTCAGAATTGAAACTGTGTCAGCAGAGCTGTACCATCAGTGCCCATTGTGTCATGCACAGAGTCTTGAACCCCACAATCCAGCTGATGGCATTATGAGATACTGAGGAAGTGCTGCACTGTTGGAGGTGCCATCTTTCAGTTAACACCCAAATCCAAGGTCTGGTTCATCCTCACAGGTGGTTCTTGAGGTGTTTGGATGTCCCTATAGATTCTCTGCCTATTCCCCTTGCCCACTGCCTTGGCCGTACCTGATCTTTGCCTGTATTATCCATTCTCATGGCTCCACTGCGCTCTTCTAACTGTTTCTTAGTAAATTCCCATTAAAGTGCTGATGTAACTTTTTTTTACTATTGTAATGCACATCTTGGAGTGAGCTACAAGCAAAAAAAAAATCAAAGGTATCGTGAGGTTTATCTATAGTGTGGCCAGTACTTCGCAGTGCAGAAATCTAATAGAAGTGTTCAGTGGCCATCAAAAGATTGCACTAACTCCCAGTCTATCCTCCTTCCTCCCTGAGCAGAGACTGGAGTTCTCACATTATGAACATGCAAGGGTGATGAGCACTATCCCTTCTTTCAAAAAAAAACTGCATGTGATTAACAAGGCTTCACTGAATAAAATCCCATCTCCCTCCTGCATTTCCATTCTCCAGTCCTGAAAAATTGCTGACCTCAGTTAATGCTCATTTTTCACATCTTAAAAACTCGCTAGTTGTGTTTCATCAGTGTATTGTAATACAGGATCTGAGCTAACTAGTGAAACCAAAGACAAGTTCCGTGACTGTACATTATCATTCACTTTATTCTTGCTCCCCTGTGGTTCTTGTCATTATCTATTACAGCATTTTCCTCAAGTGCCTTTCTTCATTTCAACTCAGTAGAGTGGGTATCATCCTTCAATGTCCAACTGTGGCCAGAGAAGATCCAGTTATATCCTTCCTCACTAATCTTCATTTTCATGCACTTCACAATACTGTCTGAAAGTGATGGGTTCAGCTAAATGGGTCAGTTTCCAGATGTGGTCTGTTGACAGCCAGCTGTACCTCTCAGCCTCTCCATTACCTCTTCAGCCTGCTTCCCTTTCCTTCCTAGGTCTATTGCCTCAGTAATCATCTACAAAGCAATTGTTGGTCTTGGTTATACATATTTCAGTTCCTCAAGCAATAGCCAAAATAACTACTTCCCCTTTTTCCCTTATTAAAAACTTTAACTATTTTCTACACATCTAATAGATTTTGTCACAATCTGCTCCTTTCAACAATTCTTGTTTCTCTTCATCCACTTAACCTTGGTAACATTTGAGTGCATCTCCTATGCACCAGTTCCAAAGATGATGTCCATTCCCATGTTAACACTACTCAAGATTATGCACTGTATTTTAACTGTAACTTAACTAATTAATGTAGTAGTTGGGGTTTGGATGACTTATAAAATCTTGGATCCATTTTTGATTGTCTTTACCAATGTCCTCTCACATTAAGTTCCTGAACCAATTGGTGTGGGTTCTGAGGCTCCTCTACCTCCTTATTGATGACAGTGGTGAGAATAGAATATATCCTGGATGGTGGGCTCCTTGATGCCGGATGCTGCTTTCCTGCAATAGTGCTCCTTGTAGATGTGCTCAGTGGTGAGGAGGGCATTATCTGTGATAGCCTAGGCCCTAACCACTACTTTTAGTAGGCTTTTATATTCAATAGCATTGGTGCTTCAAAACCAGGCCATGATGCAGCCAGTCAGCATACACTCCACCGCACATCTACAGAAATTTGTCAAAGTTTTATGTAACATGCCATATCTTCGTAAACTTCTAGGAAAGTAGAGGTGCTGCTGTGCTTTCTTTGCAATGGCACTCATGTGCTGGACTCAGGACAGATCCTTTGAAATGATAATGCTGTGGAATTCAATGTTGCTGACAATCTCCACTACTGGTCCCTCAATGAGGACTGCCTCGTGGACCTCGGGTTTTCTCCTCCTGTAGCCAATAATCAGCACCTTGGTGTTGTTGACATTGAGTGAGAGGTTGTTGTTGTGGAACCACTCAGCTGGATTGTCAACCTCCATCCTATATGCTGATTCATCACCACCTTTCATTAGGCCAACAACAATGGTGTTGTCAGCAAACTTAAATATCATACTGGAACTGTGCTGAGCCTTTCATTCATTGTATAAAGCAAGCAGATCAGGGGCAAAGGGTGCATCTGCAATGATGGTGATTTCGAGGAGGTGCTGCCACCAATCCTAACTGACTGGGGTCCACAAATGATGAAATCCAGGATCCGGTTGCACAAGGAATTATTGAAACCTAGGTCTTGGAGATTATTGCTAAGTTTTAAGGAGATGATGGTTTAGAATGCTGAGCTTCAGTCAACAAAGAGCATCGTGATGTATGCACCTTCATTGCCCATATGATTGAAGAGCCAATTAAATAGCATCTGTTCTTCTGTTGACTTGTAATGGGAGGCAAATTGGGGTGAATCCAAGTCACTTCTCAGGCAGAAGTTGATATGTTTCATCACAATGGATGTAAGTGCTACTGGATGATAGTCAATGAGGTAGGTTACCACATTTTTTATGCACCGGTATAGCTGAAGACTGCTTGAAGCAGATGGGTACCACAGACTGCCGAAGTGAGAGCCTAAAGATTAGACCATAAGACATAGGACCAGAATTAGGCCATTGAGCCCATTGAGTCTGTTCCATCATTCCATGATGGCTGATTAATTATCTCTCTCAACCCCATTCTCCTGCCTTCTCCCTATAATCTTCGACACCATGACTAATCAAGAATACATCAACCTCTGCTTTAAATACACCCATTGATTTGGCTTCCACATCTGTCTGTGGCAATGGCTTCCCCAAATTTTCCACACTCTGGCTAAAGAAATTCCACCTCATCTCTGTTTTAAATGGATGCTTCTCTATTTGAAAGCTGTGCCCTCTGGCCCTAGACACCCTCACTATGGGAAACATCCTCTCCACATCCAATCTATCTGGACCTTTCAAAACTCAATAAGTTTCAAATGGATCTCCCCTTATCATTCTAAGCTCCAGTGAATGCAGGCCCAGAGCTATCAAACATTCCTCATACATTAACCCATTCTTTCCAAGAATCATTCTCATGAACCTCTTCTTGATTGTCTCTAATCCCAGCACAATTTTCATAGATTAGGGTCCCAAAATTGCTCACAGTACTCTGAGTGCAGTCAGACCAGTGCCTGATAAACCCTCAGCATTGCACCCTTACTGTTATGTTCTATTCCTCTTGAAATGAATGCTAACAATGAATTTGTCTTCCATGCCATTGACAAATTAACTTTGGGAAACCCTGTATGAGTTCTCCCAAGTCCCTTTGTACCTTTGATTTTTCTCTCCATTTAGAAAATAATCTATGACTTTATTCCTTCTAACAAAGTGCATGACCATACACTTCCCAACACTACTTTCCATCTGCCCTTCTTTGCCTATTCTCCCAATCTGACTAGGTCCTTCTGCAGGCACCCTGTTTCCTCAACATTATCTGTCCCTCCATCTATCTTTGTATCAACTGCAAACTTTGTCACAAAGCCATCAGTTCCATCATCCAAATTACTGACATGCATCTTGCAAAGAAGCAGTCCCAACACCAATCCTGCAGAACACCACGAGTCACCAGCAGTCAACCAGAAAGGATATCAGTGAATGCTATAGCCAGTTGATCAACCCAGTTATGTAGTACTCAGCCAGGTACCCTGTCTGGACCAAATGCTTTCTGTGGGTTCATCCTCCTGAAGGATGCTCTCATGTTGGTTTACTTAAACTTCCAGTGATTTTGAAGGATTGTTAGTAACAGTTTAGTACACCGAACAATGTAGCATAGGAATAGGTCATTCGGCCGAAAGCATCTTTGCTGATCGTGGTTGTTACTAAAGTAGTTCCTTCAACATCCTTCCCTAGCATAGCCACTTGCCTAACTAAGCACATTTTCAATGTCTCTGTTATATCTTCATCCACCATCAATCTTGCTGGCACATAACAGACAGCTACAACTCTGTTAAAAAAAAAACACACTAATGACACTCATCTCCTTTAAACGTTTGCCCCTCTCAACTTAATGCTATGCTCTCTATCATTTGACATTTCTACACTGGGGAAGAGGTTCTGGCTGTCTATCCAATCTACTGCTATAGGTTGTCCAAGTTTCAAGAACATGTGGATGTCAGGTTTAAGAGTGGCCTGTTGATGAGTTTTATGTCAGGTCAGACCTTCAAATATCTTTTTCCACAATTATTTACAGGCTGTGCTGAGGCATTGGAGGCAATAATAAATTTCATTGTCAACACCTGCCTTAGGGAAATTCCTCCTGAGATATGAGAACAGTCCATGTTTTCCCAAGGTCACATCTTGAGTCTTTATTGTCAGAGGAGAGTGGTGTGGATGCATGATGGCTTGGCGGCAGCTGCTCTGCCAGTGATTGCAAGAAACTGTAGAGAGTGGTGGACACTCCTCAGTACAGTCGGCCCTCCTTATCCGCGGATTCCGCATGCGCGGATTCAACCAACCGCGGATCGGGAAAACCCGGAAGTTCTCTCCAGCACTCATTGTTTGAGCATGTACAGACTATTTTTTCTTGTCATTATTCCCTAAACAATACAGTATAACAACTATTTACATAGCATTTACATTATATTAGGTATTATAAGTAATCTAGAGATGACTTAAAAGTACAGGCAGTCACCAGGTTATGAATGACAACAACACACACAAAATGCTGGTGGAACACAGCAGGCCAGGCAGCATCTATAGGGAGAAGCGCTGTCGACGTTTCGGGCCAAGACCCTTCATCAGGACTAACCGAAAGGAAAGATAGTAAGAGATTTGGAAGTAGTGGGGGGAGGGGGAAATGTGAAATGATAGGAGAAGACCGGAGGGGGTGGGATGAAGCTAAGAGCTGGAAAGGTGATTGGCAAAAGTGATATAGAGCTGGAGAAGGGAAAGGATCATGGGATGGGAGGCCTCAGGAGAAAGAAAGCGGTGGTGGGGGGGTGCACCAGAGGGAGATGGAAAAAAGGCAAACAACTAAATATGTCAGGGATGGGGTAAGAAGGGGAGGAGGGGCATTATCGGAAGTTAGAGAAGTCAATGTTCATGCCATCAGGTTGGAGGCTACCCAGCCGGTATATAAGGTGTTGTTCCTCCAACCTGAGTTTGGATTCATTTTGACAATAGAGGAGGCCATGGATAGACATATCAGAATGGGAATGGGACGTGGAATTAAAATGTGTGGCCACTGGGAGATCCTGCTTTTTCTGGTGGACCAAGTGTAGGTGTTCAGCAAAATGGTCTCCCAGTCTGCGTCGGGTCTCACCAATATATAAAAGGCCACACCGGGAGCACCGGACACAGTATACCACACCAGCCGACTCACAGGTGAAGTGTTGCCTCACCTGGAAGGACTGTCTGGGGCCCTGAATGGTGGTGAGGGAGGAAGTGTAAGGGCAGGTGTAGCACTTGTTCTGTTTACAAGGATAAGTGCTAGGAGAGAGATCGGTGGGAAGGGATGGGGGGGGGGGATGAGTGGACAAGGGAGTCGCGTAGGGAGCGATCCCTGCGAAATGCAGAAAAGGGGGGAGGGAAAAATCTGTTTGGTAGTGTGATCCCGTTGGAGGTGACGGAAGTTACGGAGAATTATACGTTGGACCTGGAGGCTGGTGGGCTGGTGGGTAAGGACAAGGGGAACCCTATCCCGAGTGGGGTTGCGGGTGGATGGGGTGAGGGCAGATGTGCGGGAAATGGGAGAGAAGCGTTTGAGAGCAGAGTTGATGGTGGACGAAGGGAAGCCCCTTTGTTTAAAAAAGGAAGACATCTCCTTCATCCTGGAATGAAAAGCCTCATCCTGAGAGCAGATGCGGCGGAGACGGAGGAATTGTGAGAAGGGGATAACCTTTTTGCAAGAGACGGTGTGGGAAGAAGCTTTTCATTCCAGGACGAAGGAGGTGTCTTCCTTTTGTAACCTGGTCCATTTCCGACACCTCCCTCCCTTTTCTTGATCCCGGTGTGGCCTTTTATATATTGGTGAGACCCAACGCGGACTGGGAGACCGTTTCGCTGAACACCTACGCTCGGTCTGCCAGAAAAAGCAGGATCTCCCAGTGGCCACACATTTTAATTCCATGTCCCATTCCCATTCTGATATGTCATAAAGCAGAAGATACAAAAGGCCAGACAATCTACCTGATTTACACCTTGAACCTGATTTCTGACCTGCACTGCATTTTCCCTATAACACTATATTCTGCATTCAATGCATTCAGCCTTGTGCTGCCTCAATATACTGTTGTAATGAATTGATATGTATGAAAGGTTTACAAGACAGTTTTTTCATTGTACCTCATACATGTGACAATAATAAACAAATTTTACTGCAGGGGTCTTTTGTTCTGTCACTGTGGAGTATCAGATGCATCCATTTGTATATTAGTAATCGAGTGCATGGCTTGCCCGAGTGACTATAAACTTCAGTGCCTTCTAAACACCACAGCTCAAATACTGAGCTTTGGGTGAACTTGATTCTGAAGTGTAGTTGCCATGGACTGAAAAGTTTCCTGTAAAGGTAGCTCCTCCCCGATTGCAGGTTTGTTGCAGTTGATGTATATCACTACAGTGAGAAAGATTGAGTAATACAGCAGGGTAATTTCAGAAGTTTTGTTTCACCTCAGTCATCACAAATGTTAGCTCCATGACTTGCATGCCACCATGAATGCAAAGGGTTACTGTTGTCAAACATGACCTGGCATTTGGTCATAAGGAACAATAGTTCAGATAACCAAACACCGAGTGGATTGGTTTTAAGGGTTTCTTCGTGGGATGGGACCATTGCTGTGTCAGCTGATGCCTGTCCTTAATTGTTCCTGAACTGGGTAACTTGTCAAGATGTTTCAAAAGGCAGTTTTGTGTAAAACATATTGTTGTTACTTTGAATTTATGTTCAATCCGGCCAAGTAAATAGAAAGTATTTTTGTTCCTGATGGATAGTATTGAAAAAGATGTTGATGAGGTAGATTGACTGATCCTTGATATCTTCTGTCTTATGGGATGGGAAGGAAGAGTGACTATCTGTGGAAGGTGGGGTCTTATGGGCACCAAATAGACTATAGTACTTGTTTACATCTATTTAATATTTACGCTACTAAGTTGTCAGGCAAACACCTCCCCTAACATGAGGGAGTCTAACAATCCATCTTTTAAATTCAATGGCATTATCATCACTAAGTTTCTCACCATTGACTAGAAACAGCACTGAGTAAAATATATAAATGAACAATGAACAAAATGCTGGAGGAAGTCCACAGGTCAAACGTCTATGGAGTGAAATGAAAGTTGACACTTTGGGTCGAGATCCATTATCTTGCATCCAGTTGAAGGGTTTTGATCCCAAGCATTGACTGTTCATTTCCCTCCACAGAACCAGCCTGACCCATGGATTTCCTCCAGCACTTTGTTTGTCAGTCCAGAATCCAACATCTCCCATGTAGAATCCAACATCTCTTCTGTCTCAACCAAATAAATAATGTGGTTTTATAAACGGGCCAGGAGTTAATTACTTCCTAATTTGTAACCTTCTGCCATCTACAAGACATGGTGGAATACTCTACATTCGCCTGGATGAGTACACCTCCAAAATTTTCTTAAATTCCACACCATCTAAGGAAAAGCTGTTGCTTGATCAGTAACACATACAAAATGCAGGAGAGAACTCGGCTGGCCAGGCAGTATTTATGGAAAAGTGTAAGTAGTTGACTTTTCAGACTGAGAACCTTCATCAGGACTGGAAAAAAGATGGGAAGTCAGGACTGACTTGCTGAGTTCCTCTCGCATTTTGTGTGTGTTGATTGGATTTCTAGAATCTGCAGATTTTCTCATGCACTTGATTAGTACACAACTGTCCATCTTAAATATCATTAACTACACCATTAGTGAACAGTGCTGCAGTGTGAACCATCTAAAATACCCAGCAATTACTCAACTAAGCTACTCTAACAAAACCTGTCAGACATGTGACTTCTACCAACTAGGATAGTAACTAGAATAATAAGATAGTCATAAGCTTATTCCCAGAGTAGAAATGTCATATAGGAAGGATATACATTTAAAGTAGGAGGGGGAAACTTCAAAGGAAGTTTGTGGTGGGTGCCTAGAATGGGCTGCCAGATATAGTGGTATAACCCAGTCTGATAGATATGATGTTTCAAAGACTGTAGGATAGACACATGCATAGCAAGGAATGGTGGAATATGGATCACATGCAGGCAGAAGAAATTTAGCTTAATTTGGCATTGCATTTGAAGTAGACATTGTTGGTCATGAGGCCTGTTCCTGTGCTGTCTCATACAATGTCACTGTTTCATCAGCTATTGCTTGACTGTATAGATATGGGCTGATGCAGCGCTGAAATTGTTAGAGTGCTGGTGTAATCTGCTCTGTCCTCGATGTTACATTGCAGCTATCTTACAGAATGTTGTACTTAATTATCTGAGGTAATATTTTAAGTTCAATCTATTCTCTGCTGAGCTATCAGCAATCCAAGCCTCAGGGCACCAATACAGACACCACCCTCAGGTTGGAGGAGAAATATCTTACATTCTGTCTTGGTAGCCTCCACGTGACGGCATCAATATTGAATTCTCCTTGCAGTGAAAAATTTCCCACCCCTCCCTTCTTCTATTCCCCACTCTGGACTCTCAACTCTTCTCACCTGCCTGTCACCTCACCCTGGTGCCCTTCCTCCTTTCCTTTCTCCAATGGCCCATTCTCCTCTCTTCTCAGATTCTTTCCCCTTCTGCCCTTTACCTTTCTAACCCACCTGGCTTCTTCTATCATCTTCCAGCTATCCTCCTCATGGGAATGGTTTAAAGAGGGCATTCCAGAATTTGAATATCAGCAGCTGTAAATTCAGCTCTGGGTGGCAATTGAATATGGATGAATGAGAGGCCAGAAAGGGAGGAGTGTGGAGATTTCAGAGGGTTGTTCATGCCTGCGGTGTGGTACTCAAATACATGGCCATCCTTTCTATTCACCTCTACTCTCCTCCTCATTTATCCCTACCAGATTCATGCATTATTGAAACAAATGCATGAAAATTCATTGCTGATAAAGATTATGTGCAGCTTGACGGGGCCTCAAAATCATTTTCTGTCAAAATGTATTATAGAGTGTCTGTGGGATAAGATAAACCTACGTTAATTCTCACAAATCCCATGGTGGGAGGTTTGCTGCTCATTGATGCACTATGGCTCAGCTATGACAGGGATATCATTTCTTCCAACACCCCATTTTGTTCCACTGCCAATGTCAGCTTTTGGTTTAAACCTTTCAGAAGGAGAAAGTAAGAAGTGATTTGTGTTTTGAGATATCTCAAAACAAGCTCTATTGCAATACATTGATTTCAGTCACTGATTTACATACAGTACCCTCCCACCAACAGCAACATGATGACAGCAATGCTGTTAGTGTTGACAGTGAGGAGTGTAGTCTCAAGCTACAGAATGGTTGTGGTCAGCTGGTAAATTGGGCAAGGCAATGGCAGATGGAATATAAACATGTTAAGTGTAAGCTGATGCATTTTATTTTTATTTTATTTTTTAATTTGTAGATACCATACAGAACAGTTCCTTCCAGCCCAAGTAGTAGCACCACCCAGCAACCCTCTTATTTAACTCTAGCCTGATCACAGGAGAATTTACAAAGACCAATTAACCTACTAACTGGTATGTCTCAGGAAATCAGAGCACCCTGAAGAAATCCATGCACTTACGGAAAAGGCACTTCAGAATTGAACTCTGAACTCTGACTCCCGCTATTCTAGTAGGAGTAGGATATGTACCAGAATTTGCTGGGGCCTGAGACATTGTCGAGGTCAAAGCAGTCTTGGTCACAAGTCCAAAGATCCCCTAAGTGTTAAGAAGCCTTACTGGATGCTTGTCTTCATTAGCTAGTCTGTAGTGTGTAAGACCACAGTAGAGTAGTCTTGAGACCACTTTAATGGTTAGGTCACAGCAGAAATATAGTGTGCATTTTCTAGATAACACATTAAACATTGTCGTGGGCAAAGTACTGGAGAGTTTAACATCGGTAGCTGAGCGAAGGGCGCTGAGTAGGCTACGGTCAATTATGGATAACTCTGAACATCCTCTACATAGCACCATCCAGAGACAGAGAAGCAGTTTCAGTGACAGGTTACTATCGATGCAATGCTCCTCAGACAGGATGAAGAGGTCAATACTCCCCAATGCCATTAGGCTTTACAATTCTACCGCCAGGACTTAAGAACTCTTTAAAAGCTATTACTAATGCTTTTTGAGATAGTGATTTAGATGCATATCATATTTTTTACTGAGTTAAGTATTGTATGTAATTAGTTTTGCTACAACAAGTGTATGGGACATTGGAAAAAAGTAGAATTTCCCCATGGGGATGAATAAAGTATCTATCTATCTATCTATCTATCTAAAGGAGGTGAGTATATGGAAGGAGCTACCAGAGGAAGTTGTTTAGACAGGTACATTAAAAAAAAACACTTGAACAGGTAAATGGATAGGAAAGGACTGGAGGGATATTTGGCAAATACAGGCAAAAGGAAGTCGCTTAGATAGGCACCTTGGTCAGCACAGATGAGATGGGTTAAAGCACCTGTTGCCATACTGTATGACACCTTGACTTCATGACTCTATTGCCTATCTCAAAATACTCCCTTGAGACATCCACCACCTTCATTTCTTTGGAGTCAGAATCTTTATCCCTGGATGGAAACCTATGTGTTAGAGAAATGTTAAATCCACCGGTTGCCATGAAGGGTCTTGAACTCATGTCTCCAACTTGTTGGTCCAAGGCACTGATTGTTCATCTAGAGAAGTGACACATCATATTAATTTCCTCGTCTCTTCAGAAGGCTCCAAAGCCTTCTTACCCAGTGCCCCACTTCAGAGAAGTTTTCTTGTTTCCTTTCTCCACTCTAATTATCAATGTACACACACAAAACCTAGACTCATATTGAGTAACTTTTGAAATGTGATTTTCATAAAACATGGAAGGAAACCATTTAGACTACGTAGTATATGCTAACTTTCAGATCAGCTCGATGAAGCTTATTTCCCTATCTATTCCCTTACAACCCATTTACTTTCCTACTACCTTGATTTTGCTGTCAGCCCCTGACATTATCACAAGTTTGTAGTGGCCAATTAACCTGCCAGCAAGCATGTCTTGGGATATGGGAGGAAGCTTGTGCACTCAGGTTGAAGCGTTCAAAATCCGTATCGTCACAGTGAAAGCATTCAGAATCCGTATAGACAGCAAGATTAGAATTAAACTTGGGGTCTCTGGAGCTGTCTTTACCTGCTGTGTCCCAGTAATCCCCACAATACACAGCAGAACAAGGTTCAATCTTTTATTGCATAGGTTGAGGATGTCACAAGCAACCTACACATTAAGCAGTACAAATTGATGTATCCACATTGTCATCAGGGCTGTAATCAATTAAGTGTGCACTGATTGAGTATAAAACAAAAGACTCTGATTAATTTCACAGTAACCAAGCTACCTGGGAGCTGACACATGCGACAGACATTAATAATGCTCCTTTTTGAGTGGAGACAAAATTAAAAGCCAGGGAACGTGCTGGTATTTTTAGAGTCATGAAATTTAAATCCCATGAAATGAATGGCTTTTATAGGTGAAGGCAGTCCTTTTAACCGCGGCTGCTCTGCAAAGGCTTTTTATTGCTTCTCCCATTTAATGGGAGAATGATTTGGAAAAAAACAGTTAAGTGTATCTGTGCATGTCCATGTCACGTAAAGCTGAGACAATAGGTGGGAATGGATGGGTAGAAGTGAAGTCTGGCAAGTCATATTAAACACCCAGCAGCTTACAGTGTGAAGTGAAACAGTAAAAAAAAAGAGGTCAAGTCAAGTTTATTGTCATTTAACTCTATACATGTATATAATGTATATAGAAATGAGACAATGTTACTCCAAGCCAAGCTGTAAAGCACAGTAGAATACATAACACATTACACATGATAACTTATGAAGGATAAAATCTACAGATGAATCATTAATAAATAACATAAATTGCAAAAGTTAAATATTTATGCCTAAAAGGCATAAATTAAATATTGTAGGTATGGAACAGATTAACAAGTGACACTTTGAATACAATGCAGCAGGGAGTTCGGAAGGCTAATGGCCTGCTGGAAGAAACCGCATCCCATCATGACCATTCTTATTTTTATGCATTGGAGTCTCCTGCCTGATGCTAGAAAGTTAGAGGATGCTGGATGGATGGGTGGGATCCTGAATAATACTAAGGACCCTGCATACATAGCGCTTCTGATAAATGTCCGGTAGATGTTAGGGAGATCCCTATGATCCTCTTAACAGTTTTCACAGTCCTTTGTAGGGACATCCAGTCCAATACTTGGCTGCTCCCATACCAGATTTGGTAGGACACTCTAATGATGCTCTTATGAAACGAGTTCGGGTGGGGTGGGAGTTGGGTTAGGTGGGGGCCTTGCTTGCCTCAATCTTTTTAAGAAGCAGAGGCACAATTGTGCCTTCTTGTGCAAGGAGGTCATATTATGAGGTTCCTTAGTAATGTAATAGACATTGTAAAAGTCAATCACTCTTCTCAAAGTGTCATGAAAAAAAAACTATATGATCTTTTTTGTGGACAGAAACATCAGCAGTGTGTTAAGCAAGTCACTTGTACTACCTTTGTATCAGGGTTTAAAGTGATCGGAATATAAAGGTATAGAAAGCTGTCCATTGTGAGATGTGTTAAGTAATTATTATAATTTATAGGCATCAAGTTATGCTTTAGAATTCAATTCTTATGACTTAAATGGTGTAAAAAATAATGACATGTTTGGTCGAAGTGGCCTCTCTGGATCCAACAAATGGTGAAAATGTTTGTCTTAAACATTTTTTTTTGTGATCAAAGGACCCTGTTGGATATTGGTAATACAAAATACCACTACTTTTATGCAAAAAAAAGTAAATTGTCAACGTTTTGGACTGAGACCCTACATCAGGATCCGGCCCAAAATGTCAACTGTTAACTCCTTTCCATAGATGCTGCCTGGCCTGCTGAGTTCCTCCAGCATTTTGTGTGTGTTGCTTTGGATTTCCAGCATCTGCAGATCTACTTGTGCTTGTGATACCGCTATTCTTGTTTGTTGGTTCTTTGATGAGACTGATGGTAGGAGAGCCGAGTGGCCTTGGCTATTTCATGGACCAGGCACTCATGCCATGGTGTTGCCTGTTACAGCCACACAGGGGAGGAGGCACTGCAGGAGTTGTGGGAGAGAACGGGGTGTGTCAGGCATGCTGGAATCTGTGCTGGGTTGGGAGCAAGACGGCCCTGCAGGCCTGCTTTTCATTTGGTGCCGCTTTTTAGTGATTGCTCCCTGGAAGACAAACTGGAATGCTTTCGTCTGCAGCTGACCTTGCGGGAGATGAGGAACTGCTGCATGCTTATGCTTGCAGAAATATGACTCCAGAACAACATCTAATGCACCATCAATATTCAGGCCATGCACTCAGGGACTTGTGGTAGTATTATTTTTGACTGTATGTGCTGTGATTTACACCTTGGTTCCAGAGGAACGATGTTTCATTTAGCTGTATGCATATGTACAGTTGAATTTCTAATGAATTATAGCTGCTGGCATGCTTTCTTCATGATTGCAGCAATGTGCTGGGCCCACGGTGGATCCTCTGAGATGTTGACATTCAGGAACTTGAAACTGCTCACCTTTTCCACCATTGGCCCTCTCAGTGAGCACTGGTGTGGGTTCTGCTAATGTCCTTCTCCTGAGGTCCATGTAGAATTCCTTGATCTTGCTGATATTGAGTGTGAGCTTATTGTTACAACATCACTCAACAAGTTGATCTATCTCATCCTGTACACTACCTCATTGCTGACTGAGATTTTACCAGTAACACTGTCATCTGCAACTTTATAGATGGCGTATGAGCTCTGCTTTGCCACACAAATGTAGAGACTAACACTTCCTGACAATCTATTTACTATTCTTCTGCCAACCTGATAGAGATTCACATTTTCAGTAGGAAACACAAGATTCTCCAGATGCTGGATTCTGGAGCAACAGACGACCTGCTTGATGAACTCGGCAGGTCAGGCAGCATCTGTGGAGGAGAGATGAACTGTTAGCACTTCAAAGCAAAGCTTTGCATTTGTGGGGTAGAGAGGGATTGTAACATGAATAAAAGGAAGAGGAAGTTATCCCTCTCCATATTCCGGATGCTGTGCTTCAACCCAAACCATTGACAATTGCTCTCCTTCAGGCAACACACGTAAAATGCTGGTGGAATGCAGCAGGTCAGGCAGCATCTATGGGGAGAAGCGCTGTCGACGTTTCGGGCCGAGACACTTTGTCAGGACTAACTGAAAGGAAAGATAGTAAGAGATTTGAAAGTAGGAGGGGGAGGGGAAAATGTGAAATGATAGGAGAAGACCTAACCAATTCCCCTCTACCACCACTCTCCTACGACTAGCGGAATTAGTTCTTACTCTCAATAATTTCTCCTTTGGCTCCTCCCACTTCCTCCAAACCAAAGGTGTAGCAATGGGCACCTGCATGGATCCCAGTTATACCTGCCTTTTTGTTGGTTTTGTGGAACAGTCCATGTTCCAAGCCTATACGGGTTTCCGTCCCCCTCTTTTCCTTCGCTACATCGATGACTGCATTGGTGCTGCCTCCTGCATGCATGCTGAGCTCGTTGACTTCATTAACTTCGCCTCCAACTTTCACCCTGCCCTCAAATTTACCTGGTCTATTTCTGACACCTCCCTCCCCTTTCTTGATCTTTCTGTCTCCATCTCTGGAGGCGGCTTATCTACTGATATCTATTATAAGCCTACAAACTCTCACAGCTACCTGGACTATTCCTCTTCCCACCCTGTCTCTTGCAAAAATGCTATCCCCTTCTCACAATTCCTCCGTCTCCACCGCATCTGCTCTCAGGATGAGGCTTTTCATTCCAGGACGAAGAAGATGGCTTTTTTTAAACAAAGGGGCTTCCCTTCTTCCACCATCAACCCTGCTCTCAAACGCATCTCTCCCATTTCCCGCACATCCGCCCTCACCCCATCCGCCCACCACCCCACTCGGGATAGGGTTCCATTGTCCTCACCTACCACCCCACCGGCCTCCGGGTCCAACGTATAATTCTACATAACTTCTGCCACCTCCAACGGGATCCCACTACCAAGCGCATCTTTCCCTCCCCCCCCTTTCTGCTTTCCACAGGGATCGCTCCCTATGCAACTCCCTTGTCCATTCGTCCCCCCCATCCCTTCCCACCGATCTCCCTCCTGGCACTTATCCTTGCAAGCGGAACCAGTGCTACACCTGCCCTTACACTTCCTCCCTCACCACCATTCAGGGCCCCAGACAGTCCTTCCAGGTGAGGCGACACTTCACCTGTGAGTCGACTGTTGTGGTATACTATGTCCGGTGCTCCCGGTGTGGCCTTTTATATATTGGTGAGACCCGACGCAGACTGGGAGACCGTTTCACTGAACACCTACGCTCTGTCCGCCAGAGAAAGCAGGATCTCCCAGTGGCCAAACATTTTAATTCCACGTCCCATTCCCATTCTGATATGTCAATCCATAGCCTCCTCTACTGTCAAGATGAAGCCGCACTCAGGTTGGAGGAACAACACCTTATATACCAGCTGGGTAGCCTCCAACCTGATGGCATGAACATTGACTTCTCTAACTTCCGTTAATGCCCCTCCTCCCCTTCTTACCCCATCCCTGATATATTTAGCTTTTTACCCCCCTTTTTTTTCTTTCTTTCTGCCCATCACTCAGCCTGTTCTCCATCTCCCTCTGGTGCTCCCCTCCCCTTTTCTTTCTCCCTAGGCCTCCCGTCCCATGATCTTTTCCCTTCTCTAGCTCTGTATCCCTTTTGCCAATCACCTTTCTGGCTCTCAACTTCACCCCACCCCCTCCGGTCTTCTCCTATCATTTTGCATTTTCCCCTCCCCCTCCTACTTTCAAATCTCTTAGTATCTTTCCTTTCAGTTAGTCCTGACGAAGGGTCTCAGCCCGAAACGTCGACAGCGCTTCTCCCTATAGATGCTGCCTGGCCTGCTGCGTTACATCAGCATTCTGTGTGTGTTGCTTGAATTTCCGGCATCTGCAGATTTCCTCATGTTTGCTCTCCTTCAGTGAGCTTTCATTCTTAACCCACAGAGTAGCACTAGAGACTGTTCGATGCTTTGCATCTTTAGCCAGTTCTTCTTGTCTATTAAGTTGGTGTAAGGTAGAGATGACATTCTAGAAAGTGACAAAATAATGTCACCCATGACTGGCCATGGCCATATTCTTCTTGTCATATAAATGCATGATGCACGTATTAAGTTCCTGCTACTCCATCACAAAGAACTGCTTGACAGTTTTAAAAAAGTTGTTCTGCCAACAGAACCAGAAGTAAATTCCAGGCCAGTCAGTTCCCATTTCATTTCAATTGATCTGAGCCTTAAATTGTCTGCAGCCTAGTGAATATATGTGCTAGCTATACTCATGAAATTAGCCTCAACATTTCTAACCACTTTACCAGTTAACTGTTACTATGCCCCAGATACAACTGAATTAAAATCTGAATTTTGTTGCCATTATGAGGTCTAATTGGTATCTTTCTCTTGTTGAGCCCTCCTTTTCTCACATTCTTCTCTGTTCAGTTCTCCCACTTTGTTCTTTCACCCTCAGCCCTCTCCTCCCATTTCTTTTCTTTTTCTTCCCTTCTCCTTTCTACCTTTCCTTCCTCTTCTCCAGATCCTCCCTCTCCCCTCTCTTCCCTAACCCCTGTCTTTCTCCTGCTCCTGGATTTCCTTCTCCTCTCCCTCTATTCCTTCTCCCTCGTTCCTCCTCCTGGCACAGGACGGGCTTAGATTTAGATGCAGTTTGACACACATTTCTGTTTACCTGGTTTCTCCAGCCGCTTGAGACAGAACTGGTTTGAAATATTGCAAAAATAGAACTGTTAGCGACACAAGGAAAAAAAGTAACTGCCATTTTACGAGCTGAAGCATTGTTAGGGGGCTATTAAGTGGTTGTCAGTGGTTGCTAGGGACTCACTGGATACTTTTAATATCCTTTGCAAACCTTGCTGCGAAAAGGCTGACAGGCAGTTCTGGCTTTGCCTTAAATCCTTCATTGCATCAGCTTTAAGGATATATTTACATTCATTATAAACAATTAAATTGTGATGGTTTCCTGAGTCATGTACTGGAAATTGTTATTTAGTTAGACAGCAACCGGGAAGTGAGCGAATGGGTCATTGTTTCATGTTGATGACCTTTCGTCCATCCAATAAAAGTTCTGATGTAGCTTCTTGGCCCAAGAATTTGGCTTTATTTTCTCTCCAATAATCCTGACTGGACGATATTTTCCAACACTTTAATTCTGTGCTGTTGAAAGTGTTCTGACAACTGTTCGCACAGACTTGATGGGCTGAAAGGCCCGTATTTGTGCAATAAAACTCTATGATGCCCATTTGCTGAAGCCCGCTTTTTTTCAGCGCAGCTTTGCATTGCAAAGGACTATAAGAGTCAAAGTTTTGAAATAAATTTATTTTCACTGAGGTTCATTCTCTTGACATTCACAGGAGAACAGAAAAATACAACAGAGTCAATTAAAAACTACACACAAGACTGATAAACAATGTGCAAAAGGAAAAAAACTGTACAAATGCAATAAAATAGATAACTAGTAGAGTCCTTGAACATGAGTCCATTGGTCATGCAATCAGTTCAGAGTCGTATTAAGTAAAGGTATAGTTATCCATGCTGGTTCAGGGTCCTGATGATTAAAAGGTAAAAACTATTAAACCATAAGACACATGAGCAGAATTAGGCCAGAATACTCCTCATCTCTTACTCTTTTAGTTCCCAGGATCATTGTGTGAGCCTCCTCTGGACTCTCTTCAATACCAACACTTAGATAAAGTGGTCCAAAGCTGATCACAATACTTCAAGTGCAGTCTGACCAAAGTGCTATAAAGTCTCAGCATCACATCCTTGCTCTTATATTCTAGTCCCAGTGAAAACTCTTCCTGGCAGTGTGGGACCTCAGGCTGGAAGAGAACATGGCCTGGATGGTTGGGACATTTGAAGATGGATGCTGCTTTCAATAAGCAGGTTAATTATGTCACCTTTTCTTTTAAACTTAGATGGATCATCAGAAACCAGAGATGAGTAATAAAAACATCATTTTAGCTTAGGAGCCTTTGGCTCATGTTGCAAAGGCTGGAATTGCAGCTTTTCAAAATTTATATCAATGATTTGGATGATGGGACCCAATGCTTTTGAAGGCTGCTCTCATGAATTTTAAAGATTGTTGTGTATGTGACCAGTTACACAACAAAACTAAAAATAAAAACACTAGAGACTGGAGCAAAGTTAACGGGTTTTTTTTTACTTACGGAACCCGAACTGAACACATATATACAGATCAATACGCGCCTATTAACGCATGCTCAATAACGTGTTACTACGACATTAAAAAGTTCCATATTATACAGTAGGCTATATGGTACACTCCTCCCCTTCTATTTTAAAAGTGTATCAACTGTTTTTTTTCTCTGGGGCACTACGCTAAACAAATACTATAAGTTCATCCTTAATTTACAAACGCCCATCAACTGTTTAATTAGTAACTTAATAAGATGAAATTATAACAAAGTAATGTAGTAATAATAATAATTATTATTGTTATTATAACTGAAGTCTCTGAGGGGACCTTCTCTACCTGTCCAGGTAATGCCTGCCGTGCAACGGATGCTTTGGGGAATTAGTCTCCACAGGTACATCAGATGGGTCCTCAGCACTGATGACAGGCCTATCTGTGGAGGAGGTTGATGTCGTCACATCAGGACTGTTTGCTTCTATGTGCGGGGAGTCCAGGCAAGATGTTGTTGTGGTTTCCACCTGAGCTTTCAGGATTTGATCCACATGACATGCTTCTATGTCAGGGGAGTCCGGGCAAGGTGTTGTTGAGTTTTTCACCTGAGCATCCAGGATTTGATCCACATAATGTCTCCATACATCCTCTCCCACCTGTATTCTATACATAAGTGGCCCGTCTATGGCGGAAATTATACCCGGTCACCACTTTTCAGTCCAGTAATCCCATGCAAGAACTGACTGTCCCACATTGAAGCTCCATGTTGACTTAGCATTCAAGTGTTTGAACTGTCTGTTCTCCACATCATGCCGTACATTTGCTTTGAGAAGATCCATACGGGACCTCAGGTTCCTGTTCAAAAACATCATCACTGGAGTCTGGTTAGTGGTTGTATGTACTGCATTACGAAAGGCAAGGAGGAAGTTGTCTATCTTGTGTTGCAGTGGTCGATTTTCACTGCCCCTTGCCTTGAGGGCTTTCTTGAATGTCTGTACAAATCTTTCTGCCAATCCATTTGTGGATGGATGGTAAGGAACTGAAGTAAAGTGTTTGATTCCATGGCTCTTCACAAAACTTTGGAATTCTTCAGAGACAAATTGACATCCATTGTCTGTGCAGATTTGTTCTGATATGCCATTCCTGCTGAACATGGTTCTCAGCACTGTAATGGTCTTTTCCAATGTGGTTGTCTTCATTTTGATGATCCCTGACCATTTGAAATGTGCATCAAAGGTGATTAAAAAGATAGAGTCCAGGAATAGTCCAGCAAAGTTGATGTGCACCCGCTGCCATGGTGATGAGGGCCACTCACACAGATGGAGAGGAGCTTGTGGTGGTGTGTCTGGATCTTTTGACATCCAGAGCTGTTCTTGGTCACGTCCTCAATCTGTTTATCAATTCCTAGCCATCACACATAGTCACGGGCAAGACCTTTCATCTTCATGGTACCCAGGTGCCCCTCATGCAGTTCCTCCAGCACTGTGGTGCTTAACTTGGGAGGAATCACAACTCGTGAATCACACATTAGTGTTCCCCAACACACTGACAACTGTTCTTTCCTCGCTGAGAAGGCTGGAAACAGTGTGTTACCCAACGCTGGCCATCCCTTTACCGTGATGTCATACACCTTTGACAACATAGGGCCACTGTTTGTTTCCCTTTCAATGAGGCTGTTCGTCACTGGTAATTGTTCAACTATCGTGTGAAAGATCTCTGCTGGATCCATTTGTGTAGATACCTCGGAAGTGGGCAGTGGTAACCATGACAAACCATCTGCATTGTCGTGTTGCTCGGTCCCCTTGTGTTCAGTGTCATACCTGTGACCTCCTAAGAAAAGGGGCCATCGCTGTAGCCTTTGTGCTGTCATCAATGGAATGCTTTTTCTTGGATTGAAGATGGACACGAGTGGCTGATGGTCAGTCAACAGAGTAAAGTTTTGGCCATATAGGTAGTGACTGAATTTCTTGACTCTCCACCCGAGGTTTAGGGCCTCTCTGTCAATCTGTGCGTAGTTGCATTCAGCTGAAGTTAGCGTTCTTCAGGCAAAGGCTATTGGTCTTTCTGAGCCACCTGGAAACTTGTGCGAAAACACAGCTCCTATCCCATGGGGCGAGGCATCAACAGCTAGTCAGATTGGTAAGGAGGGGTCAAAGTGCGTGAGTACCCCTTCTGAAGTTATGAGTCTCTAAGTTTCTTGAAGTGCTTTCTCATAGCTCTCAGTCCATTTCCACTGTATTTCTGTCTGTAATAGAGCATTGAGTGGGTATAGGACTGTGGTTAGGTTAGGCAAGAACTTGTGATAATAGTTCACTAGTCCAAGATATGCTCTCAGCTGAGACACAATTTTGGGTGGAGGTGCCTTAAGCACCGCTTCAATCTTGTCTTGAGACATGTGTAAGCCATCCTTGTTGACCACATGCCCACAGTATGAGTTTTACTTTATGAAAAAGTCATATTTCTGTCAATTTTCCAATATTGAGCCAATATTCTCGTAACATGGTGAGCACTTGTTTTAGGTTAGAAAGATGTTTGTCGTCATCCTTGCTGGTGACAATGATGTCATCCAGGTAACACTGAGTCCCTGGAATCCTCTGCAGGACCTGGTTCATAGCCCTTTGCCCGATTGCAGGAGCTGATGCTATCCCAAACATCAACCTGTTGTACTGGTAAAGTCCTTGGTGTGTATTTATTGTCAGATATTTCTTGGATGCTTCCTCGATTTCCATTTGGAGATAAGCCTGGGTCAAATCGATTTTTATGAAAGGTTTCCCTCCTGACAGGGAAGCAAAAATGTCCTCAATACGAGGTAGAGGATACTGTACTGGGCGGAGAACTGGGTTAACAGTCACTTGAAAATCACCACATGTGCCACCTTGCTTGGTTTTTCTGATTTTATGCTGGAGGTTTTCTTCATCACTGGAACAATGGGCGTGGCCCATTCACTCCAATCCACCTTTGACAGGACCCCAGTCTGCTCCAGATTTTTCACTTCTGCCTCTACTGTAGGACAGATTACACAAGGCACTGGCCTGGCTTTGTGAAATTTTGGACATGCATTTTCCTCAATCTCAATCTTTGCCTTCATGCCCTGAAGTGTTCCTATTCCTTTCATGAACACTTCCTCAGAGTCAGCAAGTGTTTGCGACAGTCTCTCAGATGTAGCCTTGCTGCCCTCCTTCGTGGACACATGTAGTGCCTTGATGGTGTGCCAATCCAATTGGATTTTCCGGAGCCATTCACGTCCCAGCAACAGTGGTCCTCCATTTTTCAGTACAGATGTTCAGTTGTTGTGTTTTACCTCCGTAGGTCACTGTCGTTTTAATTTTGCCTTTGGGACGCACTTTCTGTCCTATGTAAGTCTTCAGCAGTAGTTTAGTTCCTTTCAGAGGTATGTGCGAAAACAGTCATTTGTAGTCACATGCAGAAATCACTGTTAATGCTGAGCCTGTGTCCAACTCCATTTTCAGTTTCACGCCTGCCACTTGGGGAGTGATCCATATTACTCTTCGATCATCTGTCTCTTCCATGCTGTGAAGTGGCAGACGTGAAAATTCACTTTTGTCTGAGTCATTTTCATCAGAATTGCATTCTTTAATTGTGTGCACATTGTTGTTTTTTCCTTTCTGGGGTTTCTTGTTTCTCTGTATTTTACCCTTTTCCTGCTGTTCAGCTTTGCATACTCTGCTATTGTGGCCCTGTTTGCCACAGTTTCGGCATTCTTTGTCTTTAAACCAACAACCATCAGGGTCATGTGACTTGTTCCCACAATGGTAGCATTTCTTTCCTTCATTTCTGCACAGTGACATTTTATTTGTAGCATATTCCAGAGATTTTTGTTGTATCTCTGAGGCACCTCATGCGGCTGCTTCTAATGATATTGAGATATTTGGCGCCTTCTCGAATGTTAAGTCTTTTTCACACAGGAGCTTCTTCTGGGTGGTTTCACAGTACATGCCACACCCCAACCTATCCCTCAATGTGTCTGATAGACCCATTCCAAATTGACAATGTTCTGATAATTTGCGCAATTTGGCACAATATTCAGAAATTCTTTCATTTTTGCTCTGACTCCTATAGTAAAATTTAAATCTTTCAGAAATGACCAGTGGTTTGGGGTTTAAATGCTGTTGGAGGGTGTCTACTATTTGCTTGAAAGTTTTGTCAGCTGGCTTTTCAGGGGTTAACAAGCTCCGTAGTAGTAGGCTGTATGTTTTAGTGCCCTTAACGCTGAGTAATAAGTGGGCTTTCTTTTAATCTCTAATACTGTTAGCATCACAATATAACTCCACCCTTTCAATGAAAGATGCCCCGTCTTCAATGCCACTATCAAATGCTGTAATGGTTCCAATTAACACCATCCGTGTTGTGTTAATTTATCCTTGTTACGTTAGTTCAGGCCTAGTTCCTTATTAATTTAACCCCAGTCCCTTGTTTCCTGTTTGACTCACATGCCCTTTTTTTGTGCTAGCATCTGGCTAGATGCGTGTGTCGCTCCCTTTTTTGTTCACACCCTTCTGAGGCAGGCAGACCCTCAGCCCTGGGGTTCAGCGCCGGCTGTGGTCTCGCCTGGACGCACCGCGGCTTCGGCTTTGTCTTTCGGTCTCCCAACGTTCCCAACTCCGGCTGAACTCCCGCTTCCTTCCAATTGCCGTTATCAATTAAAACACGCCGTTCCGATACGATGTAAATTCATCAACCTCGTTGCCAATTTGTTGTGTACATGACTGGTTACACAACAAAACTATAAATAAAAACTCTAGAGACTGGAGCTAAGTTAGCAGTTTTTTACTTCTGGAACCCGAATTGAACACATATATACAGATCAATACAAGCCTAATAGTGCATGCTCAATAACATGATACTATGACATAAAATAGTCCCGTATTATACAGTAGGCTATATGGTTCAAAGATAAATGAAGACATGAACAGAATAATCTTAAATTTGTTAAAATAATTCATTGGCTTATGACGTACTCAAAGCGTGATGATGTTAAAAATATATATACCTCAGCTACATTTATATAAAAACAGAATTGTAGGCACTTTTCCCCTGAGATTTTTCTCAATCCTCTGCTGGAGTTAAATCAGGAGATAAATAAAACTACAGGAGAAGGACTATTTCAATATCAAGAAGCTGGGACCAGGAGAGTGTATCGTTGAATAATTGCTGGATACACTCATCAGGTCAGGCAGCATCTGTGAAGAGAGAAGCAAAGTTCACATTTCAGATTGAAGACGTTCCATCAGCATCTACAGTTTTTTTTCATGATTTTCAACCGAGCTGAGCTAATGGTCTTTTTTAACAATCTCATTGAAACAAATAGGGCTGGGTTGGATGTACCTGCTGTTGTCCATATTTCCTTATGACATAAAGGAAGCTATTCAACCCATCAAATCAAAGCAGGTTTAAAAGCAAACCCATCACCCTACTAATATTGTCAATCCCTTCCACATTCCCAAAACTTCTATATCAGGAGCAATTTCCAATGGCCAACTTATTTAGCAACCTGCACGACATTGTGGATGTGGGAGGAAAATGGAGTTCATGAGGGAAATCTCCTGTGGTCATGGGGGGACATGCAAACACCACGTGGATAGCAGCTGAGGCCAGGATTAAATCTTCAATGCAGCTAATGTAAGACAACTGTTCTACTAACTGTGTTGCTGTGCTCAATGTGGTCTGAGAAAAGTTGAAGGGCTTGGATATGAAGGTCATTGACTTGTTAAGTTATAGATTGTTGCTGAGCATCTATTGAGGGTTTCATGAAATGAAATGCTGCTCCACCTCTATATTCCTCCTGCAGATTGCTTGTTGCTTCAGGTCTCAGCATCTGTAGTCTCTTGTGTCTCATGTTCACTGTTGTCTGATCTCCAATGCATGTCATATCATATTTTGGACTTGAAGTGTGCATACTTGGAATTTCAGAATGCACACCACTGCTAGCCAGCTGAATGTCAATATAACACAGCTCTTTAAATAACTGAGGTCAGCATGGCTTACTCCACTGAAAGGTGTTAAGGAATCAACAGCCGGTTAAATTCACCTGATTCCAGCTGGCAACTCCATGATTAGTTTACACCTCCATTCAGTTGTTCATTCATTTGTTTAGCAATGCGTATAGCCTTTTTGTTATCCTCTAAGAAATTCAATGAATAATTCTACCAATAATACTTAGCAAATAATTGTAATTCAGGCCTCTGGAAAAACAGCCTAGGTACACTACAGTGTTTGTTAAAAAGATTTCCAATACAAAATGCAATTTGTGTCAAAGTGTTTTATATTGAAATAATTATACACAAATCATAATCTATATACAAAATCAGAAGTTATATAAAGATCATTATCTATAGAAAATCTATAAACAATATAAAGTTATAATCTATATTTAAAATAAAACCATGATCTATGGACAAATTATAACTCATAACAAGAGGCAGGTTGTTTAAGAACTTGTTTAATATCAACACATTATTTGAAAAAAAATCTTTAGCTGAGAAGTAAATTTCTATTGGTGTAAACTTAATGAGATTCTTAAGTATTTAGGGTGTATGTGTTGTGTGTGTGTGTGCATTGCACAGCATAGAAACAGGCCCCAACTGGTCAGTGCTGGCCAAATTGTAATCCTGCTGCAAGACATAAAATTTCATTAAATATGTTAGTGATGATAAACCTGATTCTGATTTTGGACCACCCTTTGTGTGAAAATGTTGCCCTTCAGATTCCTATCAAGTCTCTGTCCTCTCACTGTAAATCTATGCCTTTGAGTTAACAATTCCCCAACAGTAGGGCAAGGGATGGTGTACATTCACCCTATCTCTGCCCCTCTTCTTGTTCTATATCTTTTAAGATCATCCTTCATTCTCTTACTTTTCAATGAGAAAAGCTCCCTCTGGCTTAACTTCTTTCTATAGCTCAGTTCCTCAGCAGTATCCCCATAGATCTCTTTTACACTCTTCCCAGATTTATGGCATGATCCCTACATCAGGGTCCCAAAACTCAACACAAATGTGTTCTCACTGACATCTTGTGCAATTGCAACACAACATCCCATCTTCTATACGCAGTGCCCAAACTGTCAAAGTCCAGTGTGCCAAATGCCTTCTTCACCAACAAGAATGTAAATATTTTACCTCATTGCATTCAGAGTACATCAAAAACATGATAAATATTTCAATACTTAATTGGACTTGCAGTAATTCAGTAAATCTTGGGATATGGATGAAATATTTTACATATTATTGAGCAAAGTCATGTAATATTTTATTAAGTTAATAACAACACATAATATACAGACATCAAAAGATATTTAATCACATATTATCAGTTGAAGTACCATCAAGTTAAAAATTCCCAAATGTCCATGTCATTGAATACATTTAAACTTCATAAGCTCTAAGGTCAATTACAATATCTGTCTTAAAAAATGAAAGACTAAAGTTCCGTTTATTTTTAAATCTCCACTAAAGTAGATTTGGGCAGTATAGCAGCACTGTTGATAGAGCCACTTGCTCACATCTCCAGTGACCCAGGTTCAGTTTTGACATCTGGTGCTGTCTGAGCAGAGTTTGCACCATCTCCGATGACTGCGTGGGATTCCCCGGGTACTCCATTTTGCTCCTATATCCCAGTAAATTGTGAACTGTACCCAGTGTGCCAGTGCCTGGTAAAATCTCTCAAGGTAGGTGATGGAAATTTGAGGAGAATAATTTGGGATAAAAATTGAATTAATGTAAATGGCTGCTTGATAGTCAGCACACCGAAGGGCTTTTCTGTGCTCTCTCTCTTCCGGACATTATAGACAGTGTTTGATGTAGAACATATAACAGTACAGCACATGAACAGGCCCTTCAGTTGTGCTGAACTAATTAATCTAATGCCAGGAGAAAAGCACAAATATGTTTAAGTTGCAGAAAAAGGAGAGACTGAGGAGAACAAATGGAATGACAGTGATAGAGAGAAGAGCATGTCAACGCAAGTGGAAACAAATGAGAAGGAGTAATCTATTGTGGAAGGAAAGGCACCGGAGTTCCGCTAGCGATTTGTTTGTGGCTGAAGTAATGATGGAGTCTGCTGAGACAGAGGGTGGTGTAGGCTTGTTAGTTGTAACGGGAGGAGATATAAAGCGGAAGAAATTAATGAAACTAGTGGAGAGAATGTCATGATGATGCTAGAACTGTGTGAGAGAGTAGTCACAGAAATTCTGGGAATCTGAAGAAAGAAACTAGCCAGCAGGTCAAGTAGCAAATGCGGAGAGAGTATCTGATAATTAGAAAATTGTTTTTTCTTGGCCCATGTACTGAGAAACAGTGAAATCTTTGTGTGTGCATGCCATCCAGACAGATTATTCCATACATAACGACATAGAGGTAGTACAAATGGAATACTAATGACAGAATCTGAAGTATAGGGCTACAGTTATAAAGAAAGTGCAGATAGCCAAAGGGAAAGGGCTATGATGAGGTCGATCAAGAGATCCTGAGTCATATGTGGTCATTTCAAGAGCCTTACAGCAAGTGGATGGAAGCTGTCCTTGAGCCTCGTGGTGTGTGTTTTCAAGCTTTTGTATCTTCTTCCTGATAAAAGGAGAAAGAAGAGAGAAAGTGATGGGAGCTAGGGGTCTTTGATTATGTTGGCTGCTTTTCTGAGGTAATCAGACGTGTGAACAGAGTCAGAGAGAGGAATTGGTGATGCAAAATGATGATCTATCATCAGCATTAGTCCAGGGAGTCCAATTATCTAAAACTGTTGAATTCAGTGTTGAGTCCTGAGGGCTGTAACATGTAAGGCCGGGAGTTAGGGTGGTTTTATTTGAGGTTACGTTGGACCTCTTATAAACAGTGTAAGAGAGCAAAGACAGGCAACCGGAAATTTAGGATCACCTTTGCAGACTGAATGTAATTTTGGAAAGTAAAGTGCCAACATGTGGTTGGTTTCTCCAGAGGAGAAAAAAGTTATCAGGATCAGAAATAGGACAATAAACTGGAGGAAGGCATGTCCCCTTTGAAATTCTGTTTCCAGAATCACCTGGATTTCATCCTGTTCAAAACTCCTTTCAGTGATTTGTAATCTTTCAACAGGCTAGAGAATAAATTCTAAATGTTTCATAAAATCTGCCTCATTATTTGGTATCTAGCTCTTGCCTTCAGCACAATTTTGAGTAGGTGAGAACAGAATATAAAACTGAAGTAGAGGCTTACAACTTGGAGAATGATAAAGAATTTTATATGTAACTCCTCTGAGATTTATTTTCAGTCATTTTTGAACGTGTTGTAAATTAATCCTAAAGGAATTCTGTTGAACTCTTCATTTCAAAACTGTTAGAGTCTTTGGATTGCTCTTTCATTCCAGGCAGTGTGCACTTTCTTGTGTTCTCCGCTCATTATATAAACTGTGTGATTTTTTTCCCCAGTAATTGTAACCACAGGAAGAATCCAGCAAATCATCTGTTTACATTGTGTTCCTAAAGGGTCCCTCCAAATGCAAACAATAAAAAATAATAAATAATTTAATTGTCTTGCAACATTGGTAAGACTGGTGCAGTTTTGGAATGTCAACATTTACTCTCATCATGGACATTTGAAATTCTGAACAGCAGTATGCTATTTAGTTCCTTGTGGTTGCTCTGCTACCATTGAAATCATGGCTGCTCTTTGATCACCCACCATTTTTTCCTGCAATCATACCTCAATAGTTCCCATAATATCCAAAAATTATGTAGTTTCATTTTGGTAGGACCAACCATGGTAGGTCTTACTCGGTGAATGGTAGGGCACTGAGGAGTGTAGTAGAACAAAGGGTTCTGGGAATGCAGGTCTATAGTTAATCAAAAGTGGAGTCACAGGTAGATAGGGTCATTAAGAAAGCTTTTATCACATTGGCCTTCATTAATCAAAGTATTGAGAACAGGAAATGGGATGTTATGTTGAAGTTGTATAAGACTCTGGTGAAGCCTAATCTGGAGTATTGTGGGAACTTCTGGGCACCTTTGCAACTCTGACTTTTGAATTTTCTCTCTGTTTCGAAAATAGTCTGTGCCTTAATTCCTTCTATCAAAGTGTGTGACCATACACTTCCCTACACTACATATACATTATATCTGCCACTTCTTTGCCCATTCTCCAAATCTAACTGATTCTAGAAATATAGAAAACCTACAGCACAATACAGGCCCTTCAGCCCGCAAAGTTGTGCCGAACATGTCCCTACCTCAGAAATTACTAGGCTTATCTATAGCCCTCTGTTTTTCTAAGCTCCATGTACCTATCCAAAAGTTTCTTAAAATAACCTGTTGTATCCGCCTCCACCACTGTTGCCCATTCCATGCACTCTTTGTGTAAAAAAACTTACCCCGACATCTCCTCTGTACCTACTCCCCAGCACCTTAAACCTGTGTCCTCTTGTGGCAACCACTTCAGCCCTTGGAAAAAGCCGCTGACTATCCACACGATCAATGCCTACAGACTACCTGCCCCTCCAGCTATCTTTGTATCATCTGGAAAGTCGGCCACAATGCCATCAATTCTGTCATCCAAATCACTGACGAATAACGTGAAAAGAAGCGGTCCTAATACCGACCCTGGAGGAACACCACTAGTCACCAGCAGCCAAAGAGTGAAGGCCCCCTTAACTCCCATTCCTTGCCTCCTGCCTGTCAACCAATCTTCTATCCATGCTAGTATCCTTCCTGTAATACCATGGGCTCTTATTTTGTTGTGCAGCTTCATGTGCAGCACCTGTTCTAAGGCTTCCTGGAAATCCAAATAAACAACATCCACTAACTCTCCATTGTCTATCCTGTCTGCTATTTCCTCAAAGAATTCCAACAGATTTCTCAGGCAATATTTCCCTTTGAGGAAACCATACTGATTTTTTGGCCTATTTTGTCATGTGCCTCTAAGTACCCTGAAGCCTCATCCTTAATAATGGAATCCAACATCCTACCAAATGCTGAAGTCAAGCTAACTGGCCTATTATTTCCTTTATTCTGCTTCCTTGCCTTCTTAAACAGTGGAGTGACATTTTCAATTGTTCAGTCCTCTGGAACCATTCCAGAATCTAGTGATTATTGAAAGATCATTAATAATGCCTGCACAATCTCTTCAACTACCTCTTTCATAACCCTTGGGTGTAGTCCATCTTGTTCAGGTGACTTATCTGCCTTCAGTCTTTTCAGCTTCCCAAATACCTTCTCTCTAGTAATAGCAACTACACTCACTTCTACCCCCGACACTTTCAAATTTCTGACATTCTGCTAGTGTCCTCCACAAAAAAGACTGACACAAAATACTTATTAAGTTTGTTTACCATTTCTTTGTCCCCCATTACTACCCCTCCAACATCATTTTCCAGTGGTCCGATATCCACTCTTGCCTCTTACTTACATATCTGAAAAAATTTTGGTTTCTTCTTTTATATTTTTAGCCAGCTTACGTTTATATTTCATCTTTTCCCTTAAGGTTTCATTTGTTGCCTTCTGTTGGTTTTTAAATGCAACCTAATCCTCTAACTTCACACAAATTTTTGCTATGTTATGAGCCCTCCCTTTTGTGTTTATATTGTCTTTGATTTCCCTTGTCACCTGCAGTTGCCTCATCCTTCCTTTAGAATACTTCTTCATCGTTGTGATGTATCTAATCTGCATCTTCTGAATTGCCCCCAAAAAACAAAGCTATTTCTGTCCTGCTATCATCACTGATAGTGACCTCTTCCATTAACTTTGGCTATCTCCTCTCTCATGCCTATATAATTTCCTTTGCTCCACTGAAATACCAATGCCTCTGACTTTATCTTCTTCCTCTCAAACTGCAGGGTGAAATCTAACATATTATGAACACTGCTTCCTTAGGATTCCTTTACCTTAAGCTCCCTAATCACATCTGGTTCATTACACAACACCCAATCCAGAATTACCTTTCTGCTATTGGGCTCAACCACAAGCTGCTCAAAAAAGCCATCTCATAGGTGTTCGACAAATTCCCTCTCTTGCACCGACCTTATTTTCCCAACTACCTGCATATTGAAATCTCCAGTCACTGTTGTAACATTTTCCTTTATCTGTGCCTTTCTATCAACTATTTTAATTTGTATCCCATCACCTGGCTTCTCTTTAGAGACCTGGATATGACTCATCAGGGGTGTTTTACACTTGCAGTCTCTTAACTCTACCCACAAGGTTTCGACATCTTCTAATCCTATGTCACCTCTTTCTAAGGAATGATTAGATTTTGTACCAACAGAGCCACCCCACCCCTCCTCCGCCTACTTGCCTATCCTTTTGATACAAACAATCGTGGCTAAATAAAAGACATGAATGGCTTTCAACAGAGTCAGGTTTGATTTTGTATCAAATTACTGAAGTAAGACCTGAATCTCTGACATTTTGGCTCAGAGTTGAGATGGTTAGGCCTGAGCTTCACTTAATACTTCCAACGGTGACAGAGGTTGTGCACAATGGGGTTTACCCAGTTGATTCAATCCCATCATGGATGAAACACATGACATGAACATTTCAGCTGTTCTTGCCATTTTACCAGATCCTCCTTCCCTTATAAATGTATTTTTTAAAAACTTTGCCTTCAGAGTAAAACACAACTAAAAGCTATTTCTTCAACAGAAGCAACAGAATTGTTTATCTCTGGTAGGTAACAATATAATAGCAAATGGCTGCTGTATCTTACCAGGAACTGTGTGTGTTCATTCCACTATTTAAGCTGAACATTCTGTTCCCTTGTATTAGGAAAAGGGGAGATGCAACGAGACCAGGGTGTCATTGTACACCAGTCATTGCAGGTGGGCATGCAGGTACAGCAGGCGGTGAAAAAGGCAAATGGTATGTTGGCATTCATAGCAAAAGGATTTGAGTACAGGAGCAGGCAGGTTCTACTGCAGTTGTACAAGGCCTTGGTGAGACCGCACCTAGAGTATTGTGTGCAGTTTTGGTCCCCTAATCTGAGGAAAGACATTCTTGCCATAGAGGGAGTACAAAGAAGGTTCACCAGATTGATTCCTGGGATGGCAGGACTTTCATATGAAGAAAGACTGGATCGACTAGGCTTATACTCACTGGAATTTAGAAGATTGATGGGGGATCTTATTGAAACATATAGAATTCTAAAGGGATTGGACAGGCTAGATGCAGGAAGATTGTTTCCGATGTTGGGGAAGTCCAGAACGAGGGGAAACAGTTTAAGGATAAAGGGGAAGCCTTTTAGGACCGAGATGAGGAAAAACTTCTTCACACAGAGAGTGGTGAATCTGTGGAATTCTCTGCCACAGGAAACAGCTGAGGCCGGTTCATTGGCCATATTTAAGAGGAGTTAGATATGGCCCTTGCAGCTAAAGGGATCAGGGGGTATGGAGAGAAAGCAGGTACAGGGTTCTGAGTTGGATGATCAGCCATGATCATACTGAATGGCAGTGAAGGCTCGAAGGGCCGAATGGCCTACTCCTGCACCTATTTTCTATGTTTCTATTTACTTCCAATAGTTGATGTTGTTTGCATTCTCTTTTTTTTTAAATATGGGTGTTGGGATGGACCCATAGTCCAGAGTATTTAACCCATCAATCACTGGTGCATGTTGCCTTATGTGTTAGCCAATACAGGAGAGAGTGCACGTACTGGCTTTGACAGCTGATGAATTACAGCTGAGTTCCCAGTAATATTGACTGGTGGCTCTCTGCTTTCATGGAGACAGTACAATAGAGCAACTGGCAACTCAAAATCCAAGTGACGTGGGTTCCATCCTGTCTTCCTGTGCTGTCTGTGTACAATTGCATGGTCTCTCAGAAAGTTTCTTTTTGTCATTGGTTAAATGACTGGCAAATTAATCCGGAAGGGATTCTTTTGAATTCTTCAAAACTCCAGTTTTGTTCTGGTCAGGTGACTGCTGCCTGAATTTACAGTCTCCCTCTCCTTTCTTTCCTACTCATGATTTAAACTTTGTGAGCTCCATTATTGTCTGCGATCACAGGAAGAATCTACGGGTTGTCCTCCAGGTGCTTTGGATGTTTTCCAAATCCAAGTCAATAGGATTAAATTGGCCACTGTACTTCGCCCTCGTGTGAGTGGTATAATTTAAGGTGAGTCAATGAGAATGTAAGGAAAATAAGAAGGGATTAGGGTAGGATTAATATACAGGTAGTTCTGCCATAACATGATAGCTATGTTCCTAAGAAACTTACATTATAGGAAGTCACACTATTGAATGACAAGTTGTAGTGGCCTTCAAAGCACAGATTTAAACAAGTTTTCCTGATCTCCAGAGTTAGGGATCTCATGATGATTTACAAAAGTATCAAGTGTCCACTTCTCAAACTAAAATATAAAAAAAAGTCAGAAGGTGCTTGAAAGGCGGGACACAGATATCCTAAACTCTGCCGACATGGCACCTCGAGTTATTTTGATTCCAGACCTTGTCAGGACAGTGCGTTCCCTTTTCTGCTTGGGTGACTCTCTGGAGTCAAAGTTGACTTGCTTCCAGAAAGTGGAAGGTAACTGAATGCAAATTCTTCTGATATGGAGCATTCATTGCACACAAGTTTTAACATACTCTTGTCAGAATGAGATCTCAGCCCTGTGGCAAGAAGGCAAAAAGCAGCTGAATTTATCTTGCACACATAACTGGGTTCAAGCAAACTGGCTCACATTCCACCACCTATAAATATGCTCCATCAATTCACAGGCTAATAGACAGAAATCTACAAATGGTAAATTCCACGTGAAAAGACATAGAAGTTTGTAATCTAGCTTGCATGCAGTTCTCTCCTGTTCCAATAACATGATAACAAGAAGTAATCTCTTTATATAATTATTTAATTTCAAAACTAATCAATAAGCTTTAAGACCTTAACCTCAATCCCTTTGTGTGCAAATGGATCCTTGATTTCCTCACTTGCAGACTCCAGTCAATTTGTATTGGCAACAGCATCTCCTCTGCAAACTTCATCAGCACAGGTGCACCACAAGGCTGTGAGCTTAGCCCCCTGCTCTGCTCACTTTACACTTTGACAGTGTGGCTAAGCACAGCTCCAATGCCATAGTTACGTTTCTGATGAGACTACTGTCATAAGCCAAATCAAAGCTAGTGATGAATCAGAATATAGGTGGGATATTGAAAGTCAGCCTGAGAGGTGCCACAACAATAACTATCTCTTACTTAACATCAGCAAGACAAAAGAGTTGATTATTGACTTCAGGAGGAGGAAATCAGAGTTCTGTGAGTTCTGTTCCATGAGTTCCATAATCCTCATTCGGGGGTCAGAGGTGAGGAGGATCAGAAACTTTAAATTCCTTGGTGTTCTCATTTTGGAAGACCTGTTCTGTGTCCGGTATTGTAAGTGCAATGATGAAGAAAACATGACAGCACCTCTGCTTGCTTAGGAGCTTGCGAAGATTCAGCATGACATCTAAAACCTTGACATACGTCTATAGATGTGTGGTGGAGAATACTGTATATTGGCTGACTGCATTACAGCCTACTTTGGAAACACCAATGCCCTTGAATGGAAAATCCTACAAGAAGTAGTGGATCTGGCCCAATCCATCACAGGTAAAGCCCTCCCTACCACTGAGCACATCTACACAGAGCATTGTGTCAGGAAAGCAGCATCCATCAATGACCACACAGGGCATGCTTTCTTCTCACTGTTGCCGTCAGGAAGAAGGTACAGGAACCTCCGGGTTTAGACCACCAGCTTCAGGAACAGTTATTACCCTTCATCCATCTGGCTCTTGTACCAAGCTGGATAATTTCACTCAACTTCACCTGCCCCATTATTTAAGTGTTCCCACAACCAATGGACTCACTTTGAAGAACTCTTTATCTTATGCTGTTGCTTATTTAATTATTACTGTTATTTCTTTCTTTTTGTATTTGCAATGTTGTCTTTTGCATATTGGTTGAACACACAAGGTGGTGCAGTCTTTTTTGATTCACTTATGGTTAGTATTCTATTACGTATTTATTAAACATGCCTGCAAGAAAATGACTCTCAAGGTTAGTGTGGTGTGATAATATATTTACTTTGAACTTTGATCTTTGATGTCATTGAGCAAGCTGAATAGTCAATCTTTCTGAAGAATTTTCAGTCAGCAAACCAAATGTACAGTAGAATTTTTTAACTTGTGTTTTAAATGTTGTGCTGTGAACAAAAATGATGATTGAATCATATGCACTAGATTAAAAAATCAGAAACAAAGCTTTCTCAACAAAACGAAAATACCCTTGGCATTTCCATGTATTATATTTTGAAATACTTATCAGTGGGAATTTCAATCCACATTTTAAAATCAGTACTTTTAGGTTGTAGAGTTTATTTAACAGTAATTATGGTTTTGGATCGTATCATTTGCATCTCATGCAACAAACTGCAACAATTTCATGCTCCTAAATTTCTTCAAATGTGTTTTCTGAAGACCGCAGCAGAAAATTTGCAACTCATTTCCATATTTGCTCCACGGAGAACAGAGAAATCAACAACACATTACAGGCCCTTCGGCCCACAATGTTGTACCGATCATATAACCTACTCTAGAAACTGCTTAGAATTTTATTTTTCTATTTTTCTAAGCTGTATATACCTCTCTAAGAGTTTCTTAAGAGAACCTACTATATCTGCCTCTACCACTGTTGCTGGCAGTGCATTCCATGCACCTACCATTTTCTGTGTGGAAAAACTTATCTCTGATGGACCCCTTGTACCTCCTTCCAAGCACCTTAGACTATGCCCCCTCATGTTAGTCCTTTTATCCCTGGGCAAAATGACTCTGGCTTTCCACGCAATGCCTCTCATCATCTTATAAACTTCTATCAGGTCCTGAAGTTGCTGCCAACTTCAGTGTGTCCTGATAATTAGTACTTAACTTTTTATTAGTACATAATTAGTACTTACCTTTTGAGTACAGGAGCAGGGAGGTTCTACTACAGTTGTACAAGTCCTTGGTGAGACTGCACCTAGAATACTGTGTGTATTTTGGTCCCCTAATCTGAGGAAAGACATTCTTGCCATAGAGGGAGTACGGAGAAGGTTCACCAGATTGATTCCTGGGATGGCAGGACTTTCATATGAAGAAAGACTGGATTGACTAGGCTTATACTCACTGGAATTTAGAAGATTGAGGGGGGATCTTATTGAAACGTATAAAATTCTAAAGGGATTGGACAGGCTAGATGCAGGAAGATTGTTTCTGATGTTGGGGAAGTCCAGAACGAGGGATCACAGTTTAAAGATAAAGGGGAAGCCTTTTAGGACCGAGACGAGGAAAAACTTCTTCACACAGAGAGTGGTGAATCTGTGGAATTCTCTGCCACAGGAAACAGTTGAGGCCAGTTCATTGGCTATATTTAAGAGGAAGTTAGATATGGCCCTTATGGCTAAAGGAATCAGGGGGTATGGAGAGAAAGCAGGTACAGGGTTCTGAGTTGGATGATCAGCCATGATCATACTGAATGGCGGTGCAGGCTCGAAGGGCTGAATGGCCTACTCCTGCACCTATTTTCTATGTTTCTATGTTTCATCATTACTGCAACCATAAATATGAATGATTAACCATTGATATCTAATGTATTTCATGGGTTGAAACATCTTGACCTTACCTTCTAAGGTGCCACCATCAGGACCAACTAATATCCTTATGCCTCTGAATATTAAAAAACAGAAAACAAAATGAGTTACTGTGCAAAATCATTTATCTTACATTCATTGTGGCTGGCCATAGCTCAGTTGCAACACTGGTTTTCATGAATGATAAGTGATGTAAATTCTGTTTTGAGGGTCCCCAATGTTAGTTACAGTCAGATGCTAAAATTGACAATACTTGTTTTCCTATAACTTGTTGTTTGTTGAAATAATATCAACCCTCAAATAATTATGTTCCTGACTTTTGCATGATGCCATGTTATTCAGACATTCATTAAGGGTACATTTCAGGCCCAGAAAGAATCACGGAGGAGATTTGAAATATTGTGACTCTACCTGCTTATCTTTGCCTATGTTGCAAAGGCATAGTCCCCTTTTTTGGAACTAATCACAACTGGTAGGATACTATTTGTCTCCTGGTGTTTTTACTAATGAGAAGGTTGCCTCCCATTTCTAATAACACTACGACAAGTGTCCACGTTATGCGACCCTAGAGTGAAACAACCAGTCACCTCTTATCATTAAGACATGAAACTAATGCTTGTTAGGAACAGAATATAAAAATCTCTCATGATAAACACTCAGCTGGACTGAAGCAGCAACTGATGTTTCTGGTATTGGTTTATTGTTGTCATATGTACCAAGTACAGTGAAAAGCTTTTATTTTGCACGCTATTTAGACAGATCATGCCAGGCGTAATTACATTGAGGGAGTAAAAAGAAGATAGAATGTGGAATATTGTGTAGTACCAAAAAAGTGCAGTGCAGGTTAATAAATCAAGGCCAAGGCCACAACAAGGTTGACTTATGTTGAAGGGCTCATTATTTAGTAATTGAGAGGTCCATTCAGGAGTTTGATAACAGTAGGATAGAAGTTGTTTTTAGTTCAACACACAAGATGCTGGAGGAATTCCGCAGGCCGTGCAATATCTATGAAAAAGAGTACAGTCAATGTTTTGGACCAAGTCTTGCCGAAGGGTCTTGCCCAGAACATCGACTGTACTTCTCTCCATAGATCCTCCAGCATTTCATGTGTGGTGCTTTGATATAATGTATCTGCAGACTTTTCTCTTGTCAATCTTTAGTTCTTCTGGTTTGTGCTCTTGGGCTGTTGTATACTTTGGCCTAACAGGAGAGAGGAGAGAGAGAGAGAAGGACCGGGTTAGGAGGGGGTCCTTGATTGTGTTCACTGCCTTTCCAAGCCAGTAAGAAGTGTAGACTGAGTCAGTGGATGAGAGGGCAGTTTGCATGCTGCACTGGGCTGCATTCATAATGCGCTGCACTTTCTTGCAGTCTTGGGCAGAGTAATTGCCATACCAAGCTGTGATAGGATGCTTTCTTTGCTGCATCTTACAAATATGAAAATAATCGGAGGCATGCTAAATTTGAGATCGTGCTATCTTGCTGTTTCAAGAGAATGTCAATAATTTCACACTACTCTATACTAGCGATATTGTTTAGAGAATAAATACTGGCCACTGCATCGTTGAAACCACTTTGTAATCATTCATGGTTATTTGAAAGAGAATAAGCAATGATTTAAAATGCCAACTGAGAGACAGCATCTCCAACATTGTCTCAGTATTGCATTTAGTAATCAGCCAAGGTTTCGACTCTGATTCCAAGACTAACTTCTAATAATAATGCTTTATGACTCCAAGGATTATGTAATAACCATTTTACAGGGGAAATGCATCATCTGATACCCAGACATTGGGACCCTTCAAAACAGATAGGAAATGCCCATGATAAGTTTATTTTCCCTGATTCACAGTGTGAAGGCATCACTGACAAGTTCAGTATTTAATACTCTAATCTCTAATTGCTTTTGAGAGGGGGTGTGGAGCTGCTTTCTTTGACTCCAATGGCTGTTGTGTTGGAAATAAAAACAACTCACGTAGGATGCCTGAGTTCCAGCAAGAATTATACATTTCCAAGTAATTTGAAGGGAACCTGTCAGTTTGCTGAACTTGCATCCATACTGTTCTCAACTTGTCGGAGAATGAGAATGCAGGTTTCAAGGCTACTGGCATAGTCAAGTTTTTGAGAATATCCACAGCATTTTGAAAAGCATGAAAACTGTAGTAAAAGTGCAGTGGTGTTGGAAGGAATGATGGTTGGTGAATCATTGGATCAACAGCACTGAAATGAGCCCTTCAGCCCACCAAGTCCCTGCTGTATTTTACTCCTTGCTACCCCTTTTGCCTCCTTCACAACTGGACTGTTTTCTTCAGAGCCAGGGTTTCCCAACCTGTGGTCCACAGACCCCTCAGTTGATGGTCAGGGTCCATGGCAAACAAAAAGATTGGGAAAACCTCTTCTAAGCCTTACCTATTCATGCATCTGTTTAAAAGATTCTTAAATATAGTAATTTCATCAATTCCACCACCTCTTTTAGCAGTATGTCCAGATATCAAATACACTCTAATGGGAAAATTGTATCCTGCAGCTCTCCTTTAAAAATCTTTTTTCTCATTTAAATCTCTGTACCATGAGAATACAATTTTTACTTGTCTACGTCTGCCATAATCTTATATAATTTTCTCAGATCACTCCTCTGCCTCCTTCAGTCCAAAGAAACCAACCCAACCAATCCAATACCCCCCCACAGCCAAAGCTGCATAATTTTCTTATAAATATTCTCTTGATATTTTCCCTGTCTCTCAAATAATGCAACTAATGAAAACAATTGCTCATGATTAAGAGCCTTCAAACTGTGAACAAGACTCATTAATGATGCATACATTTTCAGATTGGATTATCAGTTTGTTGAACACTTGCTCTATAAAGCACGAGTCTGAGTTTTTAGTTGCCTGCTGTTCTAATTCTCTGCTATTCTCTGATCCTCACCCCTTTGACTTCCTGCATTGTCCTATGAAACTCAACTGAAGCTTAAGAAACATCATATTAAACTGTGGTCACCACTCCCATTCTTGTGGTACTGTTAGTGATGATGCACATCCAAGATCTTTCTCTACATATTTCACTTAATCTTCTTTGAGGCAAATTCAATCCACTGTATCTATCTTGAATTATTATTGTTCTTTGATAATACTCTTTAAGTTCATTTAGGGGTAATCACTTAATTAACTGCCATTTGTTAGATATATGGGATTATTAGAGGTGCTGTATAAATAAAATGGTTTTTGTTAAAATTGGAAGTTCTTTTTGGGTTTTACTGTCATTCTTGCAACAGGAGTGAGAATTTGTGGCTCATTCAGGAAGCACATAAGGCGTGGATAAGATAGCAGGGAGTTCCATACTAGAAGCATGAAGCAACATCCTCAGAGAGATGCTAAGGAATGTAAATAGATTGGATTAAGTTAGATCTATTAGTCCCATGTACATCAGAAATACATTGAAATGTTTCATTTAATTGTTGAAAACCAACACGATGTGAGGATATGCTGGGGTAGCCTGCAAGTGTAACTTTACTTCCAGTACCAACATTGCATGGCCGCAATGTTTAGCAAGACAGACCTAACATCAGAAAAAACAAACACTTTTCTACTCCCCCACACCCACATGAGGGGTCGTAAGACCATAAGACATAGGGGCAGATTTAGGCCATTCAGTCCTTCAGATTTGCTCTGCCACTCCATCATGGCTGATTCAGGATTCCAGGCAAACCTGCCTTCTCGCCATATCCTTTGATGTCCTGACAGATCAGGAAATGTTCAACTTCCACCTTAAATATATCCATGGACCTGGCCTTTTTCACAGTTTGTGGCAGAGTATTCCACAGTTTCACTATTTTCAGGCTAAATAAAAATCCTCCTTAACTCTGTTTGAAAAGGTTGCCCTCAATTTTGAAGCTGTTCCCTCTAGTTCTGGATCCCCCAACATAGGAAATATCCTCTCCATGTACACACTATCTAGTCCTTTCAACATTCAGTAGGTTTCAATGAGATCCCATGCATTCTTCTAAATTGCAATGAGCACAGGCCCAAAGCTGCCAAACACTCCTAATATGTTAATCCTTTCATTCCTGGAATCATCCTCATGAACTTCCTCTGGACTCTATCCAATGATCAAACATCTTTTCTGAGATATGGAGCCCAAAACTGTTGACAATACTCCAAGTATGGCCTCACCAGTGTCTTATAGAACCTCAGCGTTATCTCCTTGCTTTTATATTATTTTCCCCTTGAAATGAATGCAACGTTGCATTTGCTGCCTTTACCACAGTTTCAACCTGTATATTAACATTCTGGGAGTCTTGGACAAGGACTCCTAAGTCCCTCTACACTTCTGATTTTTGAACCTTCTTCCTATTCAAATAATAGTCAGTACGATTGTTCCTTTCACCAAAATGTATTATCATACATTTCCCAACACTGTTCCATCTGCCACTTTTTTGCCCGTTCTTCCAATTTGTCTGTTTTTGCTGCAAATGTATTGTTTCCTCAGTACTACCTACCCCTCCACCTTAGTATTATCTGCAACCGTTGCCACAAAGCCATCGGTTACATATCCAAATCACTGACAAACAATGTGAAAAGTAGCTGTCCCAATACTGACCCCTGAGGAACACCACTAGTCACTGGCAGCCAACCAGAAAAAGCCACCTTTATTCCCATTCACTGCCTCCTGCCTGTCAGCCAATCCTCCATCCATGCCTTAGGATTTTATCACCAGCCCTGTTCTTGGGACCTGCTGACCACAGTCCTTAATCTCGAGAAACATAGGTCTTCAGCACCTGCCAAATCTACCTCCATCCTTGGGGATTGATGGAATCCAATAATGAATGAATTTGGGCCTCTGGATCTGCCCCATACAGACCTCTGACCCCAGGACTTGCCAACCTTGGAGGTCTCTGGCCCTCACCCTTGGGGCCTACTGTCCTGCAGAAAAAGAATCTCAGTGTTATATGCGATGACATGTATGTACTTGAATAATAATCTTCCTCTGAAATTTGACCATGGGGTTCACCTACCAATGTCCTCAGTATCTGCTGTCCTGCCCTCAGGGATCACAGGACTTCGACCTCAAAGCGCACTGACCTAAACCCTGATCTCTGACTTTTCATTTAGTAAAGCCATATTCACAGAAAAAATGGAGAAGGCTGCTATCTTTCACTCTCACCATTGATTCAAAGGACTTTGCAGCGAATTTTACTTCTGTTTTCTGTCAGTTAAAGCATCAGCCTAATTTAGAATTAGTTCAGATAGAACTTCTTTGAACACAAGGAGATAGAAATTTTTCAAAGTTCAAAGTAAATTTATTATCAAAGTACATGTATGTCACCATATGCAAACCTAAGATTCATTTTCTAGCAGGCATATTCAATAAGTCCAATAACCCTAATAGAATCAATGAAATGAAATAGAATGCACCAAATGGGCATACAACCAGTATGCAAAAGACAATAAACTGTACAAATACAAAAAAAAACAATAATAATAAACAAATAAACAATAAATATTGAGAATATGTGATGACTCCATGAAAGTGACTCCACGGGTTGTGGGAATATTTCAGTGATGTGGCAAGTGAAGTTGTACCCTCTGGTTCAACAGTCTGATGCATGAGGGATAATATCTGTTCCTAAACCTGGTGGTGTGATTCCTGAGGCTCCTGTACCACCTTCCTGATGGCAGCAGTGAGTGGAGAGCATGACCTGGGGGTACCCAATGATGGATGCTGCTGTTCTGTGACAACGCTCCATGTGGACATGTTGAATGATGGGCAATATCCAATACTTTTTGTAGGATTTTTCATTTCAGGATATTGGTGTTTCCATACCAAGCTGTGATGTAATCAATCTATATGTTCTCCATCACACATCTGTATAAGTTTGTCAAAGTTTTAGATGTTACGCTGAATCTTTGCAAACTCTTATGGAAGTAGAGGCACTGTGTGCTTCCTTCATGTGCTGTGCCCAGACAGTTCCTCTGATATGATAACACCAAGGAATTTAAACTTGCTAACCCTCTCTACCTCTGATCTCTTGCTGAGGACTGGCTCATGGACATGTGGTTTCCTCCTCCTGAAATCAATAACTGGCTCCTTGGTCCAACTAACATTGAGTAAGAGGATGGTGTTGTGGCACCGTGCAGCCAGGTTTTCAATTTCCCCCCTATAACCTGAGTCATTACCACCTTTCATTTAGCCACAAAGTCATGAGTGTAAATTGAGTAGAGTGGAGGCTAAGCACACAGCCTTGAGATGCACCTGTGCTGATGGAGATTGTGGAGAGATGTTGTTGCCAATCAGAACTGACTGGAGTCAGCAAGTGAGGAAATGAAGGATTCTATTACACAAGGAAGTGTTGAGGTCGAGGTCTTGAAGCGTATTGATTAGTTTTGAGTAGACGATGCCGAACTGTAGTTGATAAAGGGCATTCTGATGTATGCCTTCTTGATGTCCAGATGTTCCAGGGTTGAGTGAAGAATCAATGAGATGGTAGGCAAACTGAATTCCTTTTTACTGGGTGTAGAGCCATTTTACAGCAGTGAGCACCCTATATATGCTACATTCAGCGAAGTCAAGATGACATCCTCCATTATCACTGTGTACACTTAATTGTAGTGTGCAGCTTAATTGTACTTTAATTCATGCTCAGTGCTTAAGTGTGACTCAGTGCAAATGCTTCTCTACCAGTGGATTCTGAACCTCTGTTTAACTTGGGCGCATAATCTTGGCTGGCACCTGAGTGTCCTGCTGGTGGATTGCTACACTGTTGTGGCATATTGCATCTGAACTTTTGGGTGGAAGTGAAAGATCTCACACAGGAAGATCAAACTTGAAGGCAGGGTATAGGGTTAAAATCAGGATTCATAGCTGTTTGGAGGAAGAGGGATCGAATTGAAGTCCATAGGTTCTCAAAGTTGCTGCAAAGGTTAATAGGGTGGTTAAGGAAGGTCTATGATGTGTTGGCCTTCTTTATCAAGGGTTTGATTTAAAGAATTGTGAGATGATGTTGCAGCTTTATAAGCTCTGGTCAGACTACAATTGGAGTATTCTGTTTTGTTCTGATAGCTTCACTTTTGGAAGGACATTGAAGGTTTAGAGGAGATTTACATAATAGGTAACATGTCTTAAAAAGAAAGGTTGAGTGAGCTAGGACTTTATTCTTTGGAGTGAAGGAGGGAAAGAGGTGATTTGATAGAGTTGTTTATGATTATGAGAGGCATAGGTAGAGTGGACAGCCAGCACCTTTTTCCAAGACAACAATGACCAATACCAGAAGGCATCCCTTTAAGGTGAGTGGAACAAACATTAGAAGAGATGTCAGAGGTAGTCTTTTTTTCAAGCATTCAGTGTGGTAGGTGCCTGGACCCACTGTTAGGCATGGTGATAGATACAAATACAATAGGCACTCTTAAGAGACTCTGAGTTTGGCACATAAAAGGAAGGAAAATGGAGGGTTAATAGCTGTACAGAAGGGAAGGGTTACATTGATTGTAGAATATGTTTATATAGCTCAGCATAAAATTATTGGCCAAAGGGCTCATACTGTGTTGTACTGTTCTAATTTCTATTCTGAACTTGAACGGCTTTTCCAAGTTCTATGGCCATTTTTTTATCCTACATTTAAGAGTCAATATGGTGGGTTCTCCACCAACCCCATCAAATATACAACCACATGAAAAGAGCTCACCATAATGTTATGGATAGATAAAGTCAGTTGTCCTGAAAACTCCTTTGGGATGCATCAGATTTCATACTTCTATAGTGTTATTTAGATCTGTAATCCATTCACCTGTTCAACTGTGTAGAAGAAATGAGAACTTTGCTGGTAATTTAGCCTTATGTTTCAGAATTTGCACAGGTATTTCTTTTATTATTTTCATATGCACCAATATACAATGAAACACTTAATGTGCGACCTAGACAGATAATTTCACACATCTTTATATTGAGGAAGTACAATAACTAAATGCTGAATATAGTGTTACACTTACCGGAGAAAGTAGTGAAGGTAGAAAAAAGGGTATTCTGGTTCAATGATAGAGAACAGCTAGCAGAACTTAACAAGTCAGGCAGCTTCCATGGATCTGTTGAGACAAAGGGTTAGTTGGCATTTGGACAAGATATTGTGAATGTAGAGACAAGAGTCACCCTTTTGTGTATCTAGTTTGTTAGTGTTCTGTTGTGCTTCCTCTTTATAAAACTCTCTTAAACTAAGAATAAAATAGCTTCTTACCTCTTCCAATATGATCTTGGGTGTGAAATATGTGTGAAATAGTGTGAGACTGGATGGGTAAAAGGAAGGACCTTCCTCTGATACTGCATTGTGTGTTTATGTAAATGAAAATTCACAACCATCTATGATGAAGTTTTATTGCTTGGAACCAAAATAGATATTGTACACAAATTTGCAATCTTACTAAAGTAAACAGTTCATTAAAATGGGATGTAATATGCTAGATTGTGTGGAAATCAGGACAGAACTGTGGTAATAATTTTTCAGCTTTTTCATGCAGACAGCAATTAACTGCTCCAAATGATGAAGGCTTGTTAATTCAGTAGTGGAATATTCGGAGTAGCTCAGCAAAAAGATTTAAAACCTTGATTTACTTCTAACTCAATAAAAGCAGGAAGGTCACGAAAGGCAAGGGCAGACCAATGATTTCTAAAATCGTTAGAAGGTATTGGAGGAGGCACAGGAAGTTTGGGCGAAACCCTCAGCTTTGTAAAAAGAATAGGAGATCTGGGCATCACGTTGAAGAAAGAGGCTGGTACCATGTTCATGACTGTTGCAGGAAAACAAGCATCATTAATTTGGACATGAAAATAAAGAGAAAACAAAACTCTGAGTTACATCAGACAATACATCATTGAATGGCTTGAGAGACTTGGTGGCATACTCCTGCGGTCTTATTTTAACTGTAGATGATGCAAGATCTGATATAAAAACTTAAAATGCAGGGAGCACTTTGCAGGGTCATTAGAATTTGTGGAAATGGAAACAAAATTAAGGTTTCAGATCTGAGTCATAAGACCATAAGACATAAGAACTGAATTAGGCCATTTAGCCCATCGACTGTTATGCCTTTCAGTCATGGCTGAACTTGTTTCTCCCTCCTCAACCTCACTCCATGGCCTTCTCCCCATAACCTTTCATGCCATGGCCAATCAAGAACCTATCAATCTCCATCTTAAATTCACCCAACGAGCTGGCTTCCACAGCTGTCTATGGTAACAAATTCCACAAATTCACCACCCTCTGGTTAAAGAAATATCTCTGCCCCCTCTGTTTTAAATGGATGCCCCTCTATCCTGAAGCTGTGTCCTCTTTTCCTGGACACCTCCACCATGGGAAACATCCTTTCCACATCTAGTCTGTCTCGGCCTTTCAACGTTTGAAAAGTTTCAATGCGATTCCCACTCATCTTTCTAAATTCCAGCAAGTACAGGCCCAGAGCCCCAGAGCAGAATCATCCTTGTGAACCGCTTCTGAACCCTCTGCAATACCAGCACATCTTTTCTTAGATATGGAGCTCAAAACTGTTCACAATATTCAAGGTGAGGACTCACCAGTGCCTCATAAAGCCTCAGCATCACATGTCTGCTTTTATATTCTATGTTTCTTGAAATGAATGCCAACATTGCATTTGCTCACCACCGACTCAACCTGCTAGTTAACTTTTCAGATGTTCTGCACAAGGACTCCCAAGTCCCTTTGCATCTCATATTTTTGGATTTTCTCCCTGTTTAGAAAATAGTCTGCACATTTATCCCTACCACCAAAATACATGACCATGCATTTTCCTATATAGTATTTCATTTGCCACTTTCTTGCCCATTCTCCTAATTTGTCTAAGACTTTCTGCAGTCTACCTGTATCCTCAACACTACCTCCACTAATGTTATTGGCATTTGCAAACTTTGCAACAAAGCCATCTATTCCATCATCTAAATCACTGATATACAGCATAAAAAGAAGTGGTCCCAATACTGACCTCTGCGGAACACCACTAGTCCCTGACAGACAATCAGAAAAGGATTTTTAAATTCCCACTCGCTGTCTCCTACCAATCAGCCAATGCTCTAACCATGCTAGTATCTTTCCTGTAATACTATGGGCTCTTAACTTGGTAAGCAGCCTCAGGTGTGACAATTTGTCAAAGGCCTTTTGGAAGTCGTAATGTATAACATCCACTATATCCCCTTTATCTATCCTACTTGTAATCTCCTCAAAGAATTCAAGTAGGTTTGTAAGGCAGTATTTTCCCTGAAGAAAACAATGCTAACTTTGTCCGATCTTGTCCTGTGTCACCAAGTACTCCATCACCTCATTCTTAACAATTGATTCCAACACCTTCCCAACCATTATTGTCAGGCTAACTAGTCTAAAATTTCCTTTCTGCTGCCTTCCTCCTTTCACAGAGTGGAGTGACATATGTAATTTTCTAATCCTCTGGCACCACCTCAGAGCTAATGATTTTTGAAAGATCATTTCTAATGCCTCCGCAATCTCTACTGCTACCTGTTTCAGAACCCAAAGTTGCAGTTCATCTGGTCCAGCTGACTTAAGTACCCTTAATCTTTCAGATATTTGAGCTATTTCTCCCTTGTAATAGTAACTGCAATCACTTCTCTTCCCTCACACCCTTCAACATCTGGCATACTACTCATGTTTTTCTCAATGAAGCCTGATGCAAAATGTTTATTTGGTTCATCTTCATCTCCTTGTCACCCGTTATTATTTTTCCAGCCTCATTTTCTAGCGGTCCTATATCTACCCTCATTTCTCTTTTATTTTTTACATACTTGAAAAAGCTTTTACTATCCACTTTGATATTGTTTGCTAGCTTACTTTCATATTTCATCTTTCCCTCATAACGATTCTGTTAGTTGCACTCTGTAGGTTTTTAAAACTTCCCAATCCTCTACCTTACCACTAATTTTTGCTTTGTTGTATGCCCTCTCTTTTGCTTTTACATTAGCTTTGTCTTCCCTTATCAGCCATGATTATACTATTATGTTATTTGAGTATTTCTTCATTTTTGGAATACATCTTTCCTGCACCTTCCTCAATTTTCCTAGAAACTCATGCCATTGATGCTCTGCCAACATCTCCTTCCAATTTATTTTGGCCAATTCCTCTCTCATACCACTGTAATTTCCTTTTTCTCCACTGAAACACTGCTACATAAGATTTTACTTTCTCCCTATCAAATTTCAAGTTGAACTCCATCATATTGTGATAATTGCCTCCTAAGGGTTCTTTTACCTTAAGCTCCCTAATCGCTTCCATTTCATTATATAATACCCAATCCAGTATAGCTGACCCCTAGTAAGCTCAACGACAAACTGCTCTAAAAAAACATCTCATAGGCATCCAACAAACTCACTCCCTAGAGATCCATTACCAACCTGTTCTCCCAATCAACCTGCATGTTAAAATCTCCCATGACTATCATAACATTGTCCTTTTGACATGCCTGGTCTATTTCCTGTTGTAAAGTGTGGTCCACATCCCAGCTACTGTTTGGAGGCCTGAATATAACTGCCAGCAGGGTCCTTTTACCCTTGCAGTTTCTTAACTCAACCCACAAGGATTCAATATCTTCTGATCCTGTGTCACATTTTTCTACTGATTTGATACCATTCTTTACCAACAGAGCCACACCACCCCCTCTGCCTACCTTCCTAACCCTCCAATAAAATGTGTAACTTCAGACATTCAGTTCCCAGCTACATCCTTCATCCTTCAGCCATGATTCGGTGATGGCCATAACATCACACCCGACAATTTGTAATAATGCAACAAGACCATCCACCTTATTTTTTATACTCTTATACTATTGAGATATAACACTTTGTGTATTGTATTTACTACCCTATTTGATTCTGCATCCCTAATGCACTGATATTCACCATGCGGGCTGCAATTTTATCCTATCATCTGCCTGTATTTTCTGATAGTCTGACTGCATGCTATCTTGCCTTTTAACCATCTGTCCTATCCTGAGTCCCTTCACTCTGGTTCCCACCCCTCTGCCAAATTAGTTGAAATTCTTCCCAACTGCTCTGACAAACCTGCCCCTGCAAACCTGCAGCTATACTGAGAATATTGGTCCCCCTAAGGTTCAGGTGCAACCCGTCACTTGTATACAGGTCATACCTCCCCCAGAAGAGATCCCAATGATCCAGGAACCTGAAACCCTGCCGCTTGCCCCAGCTTCTCAACCACACATTTTTCTGCCAGATCATCCTATTTCTACCCTCACTGGTGTGTGGCACAGGCAGCAATCCTGAAATTACTACCCTCGAGGTCCTGCTTCTCAGCTCTCTGCCTAACTCTCTAAATTCTCTCTTCAGGACCTCTTTGCTTTTCCTCCTATGCCATTGGTACCAAGATGTACCAAGACATCTGGCTGCTCTCCCTCCCTCTCCAAAATTCTGTGGATGCGATCCAAGATGTTCCTGAGCCTGGCACCTCTGTGGCAACATACCATGCACATGTCCAGTTCACGTCCACAGAATCTCCTGACTCTTCAGCTGACTATTGTGTTCCCTGTCACTACCACTCCCCTCTTTTCCCTCTTCCCCTTCTGCACCACAGAGCTATGCTCAGTGTGAGTAACGGGTCTCCATGCCATTCCCCTGGGAGGTCATCCGCCACAACAGTATCCGAATGTTGTATGTGTATTATTGAGGGGAATAACCACAGGGGGCATTCTCAGCTGCTTATTCACATTTCTATTTCTCCTGACAGTCACCCAGCTACTTGCCTCCTGCATGTTAGAGGTGACTACTTCCTTGTAACCCTGATAATCATCTCTTCACTCTCCTGTACAAGCCAAAGGTCATCCAGCTGCTGCTGCAGATCCTTAACATGGTCTTCAAAGAGCTGCAGCAGGACACATTTCACACAGATGTAGTTCCCTGGGAGACTCTGGGTCTCCCAGGACTCAAACATCTGATACAAAGAACACACAATGGCTATTTACTACACTGGGTACAGTAAGAGGTTAAAAAAGGAAGCTTAACAGGAACTTAGCCAAAGCCAATGCCTCTTTTGAGCCGAAGCCTTCTTTGAGCCAATGCCTGATACTCCTGCTCTCACCACTGGCCTAGTCCCAACAATGGATGTCCTGCTTGTCCCTTCTGAACTTTTGTTTAATTCGCTGTGCTCTGCTCCCACCACTGATTGGGCCATCAGAGTAAGCCCAGAAGCCTACGAAGCTTTCTTTTTAAACGAGCATTGCTGACCTGCGAGTAACTTCATTGCTGTACTCTACTTCTGCCACTGATTGGGTCACCGGAATGTCCCCGAGCGCCTGCGAAGCTCTCCTTTTAAACAAGCATCACTGACCTGTGAGAAACCTCGTCACTAAGCTCTGCTCCCACTGCTGACTGGGCCGCCGGATTATATTTTAGTCAGACTCACAAAGCAATGCAGATACAGGCCCTTTGACCCACTGAGTCTATGCTGACAACAGTGCCCACTCAGCTGGTTTCAATTTACTGTGCTTGGCCAATATCCCACGAAGACCCCTATCTTCCTTGTATCCATACAAGTCCTTCTTAAATGATATTATTTTGGCTTGGATGAATTAGGCCAAATGGCCTGTTTCCATGCTGTCAGAATCTATGACTTTGTGACCCTTAACATGATGCTTACTCTGTACGAGATGAAATCTGATGGTCATGTCAGGTTCATCATGAACGAATTGACCAGAATTTTGAAATATAACATACATAAGCATAATGATTTTCAGGAAGTAAAATAGGCCATGCATTGCCAGCACAGATAACTTATTATTTTCCAATAACTGGTAGACTATGACATTAATGCCAATTTAAACTGTAGGCAGATGAAAAGGCTACACTAATTGCAGGTGCATAAAAACTTACTTAAATGATCATAAGATAGCTTCATTACAAGTTAAAAATTATGCATGTTTAATTACAAAGGATGTAATGAATCAGCAATGATCTTGAACTTTCACTGTTTGAATAAAACACTAATTTATGATGCTACTAACAATATTTAAGGTCAATATTAGCTTAACGAGGCATACAGCAAGGTCATTAGTGCTTTAATATTTCGTGTTTGTCATTTACATTGTTCTGAGGAACCATAATTTTTGAAAAGTTAGGCTCATTCTTCTCTAATTTGGCTGCAAAGGGTATATTTTACAATATGATTCTTGCATAATTTGGAAGATTGTTTGGGGGAGAAAGTACGAAGTTTCTGCTTTTCGTACTTTTAATCTCGGACACATTTTAGATCTCTGAATGCCAAAGAGGTACTGTAGGTTTGGATTTGAACAGGATTAGAATTGCATAGTTGCCATCATCTATTGAAGTAAATTAACTCTATTTTCGATCAATAAGGACATTTCTTAATAAGTTCACAAAAGGTGAGTTGAATTGCATCCATGCGTGGCTTTGAGACAAGTCCAGTTGAAACAGCAATGGTATTTATTGTGCTGATTATCTGTATAAAAATGAAGAAAAGAAAGATAAAGCTATCAGTATAGCCTGGAGAAGGGGCACTCAGTGTCCGCTGTTGAGTTTGACTGGAGTGCACCTTGGATCATCTACACAATACATTAACTTATGCTTCATTTTTGACTCTTTTATGCAGTTACATTAAAGATTCAATAAATATTTGAGGTTACGTACAAAGAAATTAGAAAATCAAACTTGCTGACCCAAATTGAAGTGCAAGTCTTTGTGTTAAATGGAGAAGTATCATATTTTTGCCAAGCTAATTGATGTGGAAGCTTCAATCTCTCAGTTGTGCAATCAGATTGCTACAATTATTCACACTGATGCTTTTTGTCAGTACCTTTCTGTATTAAAAAAAATAACATATATAACTCAAAGCACTAAGGCAGATTAAATGATCGGGTAAACTAGTTGAGGAGAATTATTGGGTTTGACTGGACAAAAGAGGTAAATAAATATAATGATCTTGACAGATCACTGATAATATCTGCGTTTCTCCTGGTGTTAATGCATTAGCTATAACTAATGGATCTACAATATGCTTGTACTACACAGCTCATTGAAAAATTTTATTTCTTCTGTTGGTGAACTGACCCATTTATTTTGAGGGATGGCTGCACAGCAGATGAACAAAGCCCCAGGGTCAACTTAAGATGAGGACAAAGCAGCACTCAGCTGTCAGCATGGATTCTGGGCTCTATCCACTGTATTAGATCTTGAAGACATAAGGTTCTGGCACAGATGCAAGGGCACTGTGGATAATGCATCAAGTGACACAGGTCTGAAATGTCAAGAAGTTGTCATAAAGCTCTTAGAATTGTGCCTTCCCTTAGACTTTCAACACAGTGGTACATACTTGTCTAACATCCAGAAAGAGACAAGAGAACCAAGGATGTTGAATTTTTGGAGTTTAAAAAAATGCTGGAAATACTCCACAGGTCAGTCAGACAGTGTAGAAGGAGTTAATGTTTCGCATCTATGACCTTTCACCAGAACTGGATTAATGAAGATTCATAGCTGAAATGTTAACACCCTCTCTGCCTGATCTGTTGAGTAATTTCAGCCTTTTTGGTTTTAATCTTGTAATGACCAGAATTTTTTCCATCATATTTTAAGATAATTGAATCAAATCATTGATTGAATAGGTACTGAAATTATTGTAAATAAATATCCCTTGGAAAAATGGAATATATATATATTCATCTTCAGTTGCTTAGGATAAAAAAAAAATTGCTAGGATTTAAGGGAGTGAATAATGGAGAGAGGATGAGCAGGTGGGGAGTATGTTGATTGGGGCATAGAAGAATAATGGGTAATCTTATGGAGGTGTATAAAATTATGAGAGACAGATAGAATGAATGTGCACAGTCTTCTGAAATTTGGGAGATCAAGAGCAAGAGGACGAAGGTTTAGGGTAAGAGGGGAACAATTTACTGATAACTTGAGGTGCAACTTTTTAACCAAGAGAGTGGTATGTATATGGAATGAACTGGCAGAGGGAGTGGTCAAGACAGGTATATTAACAAAAGGCACTTGGATAGGAAAGATTTAGAGTGATGTGAATCAAACATAGTCAAATGGGACTAGCTTGGACGTGAATTCTTGACAGGAATGGATCAGTTGGGCTGAATGGTCTGTTTCCATTCTGTATGACTCTGTAACAGGTTATTTGTCTACCTTTGTTTATGTATAGTCTTTCATAACTTCTATAGTTTTTTTATTTTCCAGTAAATGTCTGCAGGAAAATGAACCTCAAGGTAGTATACGGTGACATATACTTTCTTGGACAATAAATTTAGTTTGACTTTGATACATTGTATTCCTTTTCAAAAATGCGATGCAAGCTTTAATAACAGTAAATTTTGAAAATGCTATATATTGTAGCGTATGGTTTCTGCTCGAGGCGACTGAAGGTGCCCCATTGAGAAGACATTTTTACCCCTGTATGTTTTAGTATTTTTATATGAACTCTGCACAATGTGCCATCTGCCAGTTTCTATCAGTGATTTCTTTTCTCTGTGTTCTTGCCCTAGGTTTCACATCTAAATCGAACTGTGAACCAAACTTTCAACACAAGGGACAGAAGATCAGTACCTATACACACAGAGGACCCATGTAAATACTCATCACCTGGGCAGGCAGCTGCCTGTGAGATTAAGCCTTGTCAAGTTTCAAGCACATTAACTGGACAGAACCAGAAATTGCAAGAAGCTGGACGAGCGTTTAAGTCGTTCAATGGCGGGGTGGAAAATCCTTCAGTGGAACAGTCACAAAATATTCAGAGCAGTGGATCTTGCTGGAGTCCCTTGCAGAGTAAAGTCAAGGCTGTGGTCAATGCAGAAGAAGTCTCAGAATTGACAAAAAGTCGGAAGGAAAAGCTACCCCTTCCCAGGCAGCAGTCTGTATTCGTCGGACGCCTTGGACAGCCTCCTCGTGGGCCTCTCTCCTTGCACATGTACAGTAGAAAGAATGTTTTTCTTCAGCACAGTCTATACACCTCTGACCTGCAGGCTCTGGGTCAGAAAGATGGCTAAAACCAACTGCTGGCCAGAGAAAGAAGTACAAATCTCATAGCTGCTTCTGTAGAACTTCATCCAGGTACCAAGGGAGAATGCACTTGGGAAACTCATGAAAGCTTTCCACACTGCTGCCTCCCACATTTTCCAAAATTTCACAGATTTTTTCATTACTATTTCTACCCAAAAAGATAAAAGCCATTTTCCATGGGAACCTTAAACTAACTGAGATGAGGTTATGAGTGGTATCTTTCATTTGAGAGAAAGAGAAAGAGAGCTGAAACAGTAGCATTGATTTTTTTAAGGATACAGTACAGGGATGATGGCACAAAAGGTCTCTTTCTATGCTGTATGGTTCTCCGTGATTGTGCTGGCCAGTGGAATCTCATTCCATGTGTGCTATCACTACACTATTAGGCAGTCCCTGGCTGTATCATTTACAAGAAATAGAAATGAATGTTTTAATAGATAAAATGCATTTGTATGTGGAAACTTCTTACTTATAGACAAAGGAAGCATGTTAAAAATTAACCTTGCATTCTCTGGATGTGGATTTCACAAGATGGCATGCTTTGGTGATGAGAAATGTCAACTTATTTTATTACTAAATCTTTTGATTCAACAAGGCAAGAAGGTATGTCTTTCGTGGATTATGAATGAAAGGATTGTTGTCACTGTCAATGTGCCAGCTTTGTATGGCACAGGACATTGAAAGGAGAAGTATTTCCTTCAGTTAAAGCCATTTCCCTGAAGTTTCATGTTCCATTTTCAACCCGGTGACTTTTATTGGGGACAAGATTTGAAAAAGAAAGCTATTTATGTTTCATACCATGAAAATGAGGCTGAAAATGTGTAGGAGTTTTCTTTAATTGAATGACACAGTGCTGAAAATAACAGTTGCTAAGATATGGATTGCTCATTTTTTTCTAAAACAAGCATTGAAATGGCTCAAAAATTGAATTACCAAAAAGTTATTTTGTTTTTATGTTTGTTAAGATAGCCGTGCTTTGTGTCTTTACTCATCTTTCCTGTTTTATGTCCACTGGAACTAAGGAAAATTCTTACATTATGCCCATCATTATCAATCGATATACATTGAGTTTGAACTGAATGGGGAAGCTGTCTCTGGAACAGATAACTGGAACTGAGTAAATGAACTATGTTCCAGCATTCCCCAATCCCCCACCTACAGTAATCTGAAAAGAAGTTATATGGGAAAATTAATCATGGTTAAGTTCAAGGTCAATTCAGCATTGATCTTATTGAGTAGCTAAACAGGTTGTGTTGTCTATTCTTCATTCCATCCCTTACATTCTTACATCTCATCCTACAATCAACTGTGCTCTGATCTCTCTTCCTCAAGTCTCATTCTACAAGTCTTAGAGCAATACAGCATGAAAATTCCCTTCGATCCATACCAACCAAGATGTCAGTCTGAGCTAGTTCCATCTTCCCACATTTGGCCAATATTTCTCCATAACTTTCTTATCCATGTCCCTGTCCAAGTGTATCTTAAACATTGTAATTAAACTGGCCTCCACAACTTCCTCTGGCTGCTCATTACTATATTCTGTGTGGAAAAAACCATGCCCTTCAGATCCCTTTTAAATTTCTTCTCTCTCATCTTAAAACTAGTTTCAGACTCCCCTACCTTGGGATAAAGAAATTGATGATAATTTCTTCTTTGATTTTCCACAGAAATATATTGAATTTATTGTACTTGTAAGTAGATTTTTTTTCTGTTTTTGCTTCCTTAACAAATCTAGTCTAACACTCTCTGATAGTTCAGTGACAACCAGTTCCAGGAATCTTGCATGTTACTATCAATTGCTTTCTACCATAAGCAGGTGTTAAGGCCAGTCTTGGGAACGCTTCCTTCCACCACAGTCTCAAAATGAATTCCACATTCATAGCTCTCTGCTCAGAGAGATGTTCTCTGATCCGCATTTCTCACATTTGTTTTGAATTGATGACTCCCATTCACCTCCAATTAATGCAAATGGCTTACTTTTTGTATACCTGTCTCATTTCTTAACTGTAAACACTTTCGTCCCATTATCTCAGACCATGGGTTGAATAACCCCATACATTTTTCCCCATCCGGTAACTTCTCAGTCAATCTCTGCAGTACCTCCTGAGGTCTTATCTTTCTAAACTGTAGAGCATAAGCAAACTAAGATCTTGTTCTGATGAGGGGTCTCATCAAAGGTCTTTAATCCCAAAGTCTTGATGTAGGGTCTCTGCCTGAAGTGACGACTCTTTATCCCTTTTCATAGATGCTGCCTGACCTGCTGAGTTCCTCCAGCATTTTGTGTGTGTATTTTACTTTGGATTTCCAGCACCTGAAGAATGACTTGTGTCTAAAATCTTTTTTTGATATTTTGCGTGACCTGACATTACAACATGTCTTTTATATTTTATATCTTTTGTAATAAAATGAAACATTTACTTAACTTTCTTTACAGTGTTACCAACTCAAAGTATTACCTTTTTGACCACCACTCCAAATATTATTTCTGTTTCACAACATTGTCTGCTTCTATTCAGAGTTTAATTGCTGCTATTCCTAATTCAAACCATCATCTCAAGCCCGCTGGCCCTGTTGTTAGCACATATTCCCACATTAACATTACCCCTTAGTTTATTAAGGAACCAACACTACACTTTTGTATTAATGGCAAATTTAACTTTGTTACCCCTGGGTGGATCGGAAATTATTGATTGCTCTGTGAACGTAACTAAACATAGAACAGAGCTGCTCTGGGAAACTGCCTCAAATCTCTGTTTTCATCATTCTTAACTAAGTTTATATCCATTTTAATTTTCACTCACTAATTGCAGAAACCTTAATCTTCTCTATGTACATTATGTGCTTTATGATATCTTATCAAATCTCCAAAATCTCCATCTTACCCAGCTTGATTGAGTACACTGCTATTTAATATGAGTTTCATAATTTTTTTTTGAACTTTATCCTGAGTGTATATCTCCAAATCCATTTAGTATATCTATTCACAGTCATCTGAGATCCCTTTGGGATTTACACTTTATATGTAAAAATGTAAGATATAAGTAGTAGGAAGGTGTACGTTTTGAAAGCAGCCACTCAACCTCATGATTGAGGTGATTCTTGGCCACCTATTATCCTTAATCATTGTCTTTCCTATGGACCAAACAGTTTCCCATCACAGCCTTAAATACAGCCAATGAATGAACCTCCATAGAGCTCCTAAAATGAAACTGAAAGATTAGCAGCTTTCTGGGAGAAGCAGTTTTTCCTCATTTCTATCTTTAATGGCTGACATATTTTCCCACTTACCCCTTTTCCTTCCCTTCCTGGTAAAACTTGCCCATCATTGTTCACCCTTCCTCAGTCCACCTATCACCTTGAGCTCCTGTTTCATCAATTCCCTGCCCACTCCCCATCCTCATTCAACTGGCCATCACCCCGCTCCTCTTTCAGTTTTGATGCAAGGTTTTTGACCTGCTGAACGTTTCCAGATCTTTCTGTGTTTTTTTTTAAGATTCAGACTTCCAGCATCTGCAATCATTTGTTTGTGCATTATTATTGTTGTTGAATCACATTTAACAGCTACTGGATGGTTGAGAGGGAGGAGCTCTCATGTATGAACAGGCATTGCTGTGATCATTAAATCAGTAAATAAATTTTGCTGTTGTATTTAAATGCAGCAATATACTATCTCAAAGACTCTATAGGTTTGAAAGAGACATGAGCAACTTTGTTGGGACATGGCTTTAATCTTCTCGAATAGAAGTGGCACAAAATAGCAATAATAGATTGTAACTGCATGTTTTCCTATATTCCTGAGAGTAGTGTTTTGTTCCAATACTACAACATAACAATAAGTCACCAAAGGAGCTAGAGACCTGAGTGCAGCTGTGCCAAGTAATTAGTTTTTTGCCTAAATTGGATCTGTAATAATAAAAATCCACAGTTCCCAAAATCAGAGCAATATGGTGGAAATGTATTAAAATAATATACTGAGGTGAGGTAACAACAATAGAAGAAGATATTTATTCATTCAGACTGCCAGAGAATACAATAATACTGGAAATTGTTCAACATATAAATACGAACAGAACAAAGGCAAGTGTGGGTACTTAAAGATGGTAAGCATAGCAACAGATAATACAAACTTTTTGAAAGCCATCTATTGAGGTTAGATGTTCAGCACTAATTTACATTATGGATAGCGAAGCTCATTGGGAGAATTAAAATTCTACTTAGCTTGTAGCTCAGTCCGGTCTTATGTCTAATGGAGAGTACTCAAAATGGAAAGGATTAGCTCAAATAATCTTTGTTCTACTTGGGCTTATCCCAAGAAGATACCACTTACCCAATGCCAAAACATGTGCTGGTGGGTGAAAGCCATGGATAAATACCTTCTCAATGAGGGTTGCCTTATTGATGTTGAATATATATTTAGTGCAGGTCCTGCTACCTCTTATGGGGTTGGTTGTTGTGTTAAGCCTGAGGTGATTCCAGATATTTACTTGAAGGCAGTTTGCAAACAAGACCTAGTAGCAGTAACCACAGATTTCTTTTCTTCTAAGTTAATGTTTTATAGCAAGGAAGCCTAATATATTTCTTTAAACACAATTGAATTTGTACTGATTTATATATTTCATAGAAAATGGTACCTTTTTATAACTTTAATTGTATGGCACAATATTCAGTAGATGGGGAATTTACTTCAGCAGCTTCTTATAGGTAGAATACAAGAGATTAACAATTGACTAAAAGCATATTTCCACCATTAATGTTCAATATTTTGCTTCCCATGTGTTCTCTATTACGTTTGAGTGGAGGGAATAAAATACGACTTCAATCAATTATCTAAGGCAGAGATAGATTTTCTTATTTAAAATGATGAACTTCAGGTCAAAAATTCAAAGGCAATTTGTTGGAACAGACATTGAATTGTCTATGGCCTGTTACACAGGGACTGAATCCTGAGGTGGCTGCTACAACATGAAAGGTTTTTGAGATCATTCACTCCATCTTCTCTTTTGCTAATTCCCATTTGCTTCCTTGACACCTCCAGGAAAGAAATTAAAGTGGGCACATTGTGAACTTGCTATCACTGCTGAGGAGCACTAGATATTTCCTCTGTGCAAGTAAGCAGTGACTTCGTAGAAACTAATAACTACATTAGGCATAACTTTCAACTACCATGTTATCATTTAGATTTAAAGAGATTTGATTGTAACTGCATAATCTTGAAATTTTCCAAAATATGTCCCCAGATGCCATGTAATATTTTCCATTTTCTCCTATGGATCATATGGTTTGTTTAATTGACTGAAATGTTGGTGTCCAATAAGGTGATTATATAATTAGACCAAACTTTAGTATTGAAGGGAGGAAATTATTAACTTTGAGCCACACAGCGATGGAGTTCAGTGATGTCCTGTCTATTGATAGTGTCTTGGAGATGTAGATGCAGGTGTTGGTTCAGATGACACTGCACGCAGCTCTGTTCATACACCTGGAATCCCTTATTATTTTGGGCAAAGGCATAATATCAGTGATATCAAATTGCCACTTGTTAAACCCCCTGGTCAACCTCCCTTTTGATTGTCTTTAAGTTAAAGAAAATGTAGCTGGATGTTTTTAACATCTAGAGTTAAAACATGCTCTTTTATCAAAATTTAGACATAAAGCATGGTAAATAAGCCCTCTGGCCCAATGAGCCCACACTGCCCAATTATACCCACATGACCGATGAACTTACGAACCCCATACGTTTTTGCAATGTGGAGGGAAGTCGGAGCAACTGCAGGAAACCCATGCGATCACGGGGGAGGGGGGTGGGGGGAAGAAGTGCAAACTCCTCACAGACAAAGGTGGGAACTGAACCCAGGTCGCTGGCACGGTAATAGCATTACACTAACTGCTATGCTACTGTGCCACCTGAGATTTGTTTGCTTTTAAATAGCAAATAATAAGTATTATAATCCAGACGTTCCAGCTGCCATTGTTATCATACAAATGTGTAATGTGTTAGTGAGATGGCTTTCTATTCACTCCCTTTATGGAAGCTTTAGCCCTCCTAAGTTTTCTCAGTTAACACTGTTGTTTACTTAAAGAAACGTTCTGCAAATGCTTGAGCACACATCTGCATTTCTCAATTTATATTTCTGCAGAGTTTGGATTTTTGATCTTCTGTTAATCTGACATTTTGGTATTTTTCATCAAACTGAAATGTTCTCTGAATGTCAAATGGTCAATTAATGCTTTGAGTACTGAATTAATCTGCCAGTTTGCCGATCATGTGCCTCTTATAAATAGTGACGATGGATAATGCAGTAAAGTTGGAGCCCAATTCAGATTGACAGAGTTAAACTGTCTGCTCTGTTTAATGATGACAATAACACTTTCAGATTGCTAAACAATATAACCATGTCAGATCTTGTTAGTGTCAAATTTGCCCTGTTTATATTGTGGGAACACTGGGCACAAATGAGAAACTGGAAGTGTGAGATATGCTCAACTCAGTTGCTCAGAAGCTGATGAAATTCCACTGGTTTTGCAGCTCCACACTCTATGATGCTCACAACTATGATGGTCAATTGAAGCTTCATCCAGGATGAAATTCTCTATGGTCAAACAAGAACGTGCACTCTTTAGTGGTATAAACAGGTGTGCAGGAAAAGAAGTCAGTGTTCTTGTGTGTGCAGATTACAATCAATATGTTAATATGCGCTTTTCATTTTGCTTGCAAAAGCTTCTTTGGTCAGAGAAATCAGGGAAGTTTTCCCCCAAAAGAATTCATGTGTCTGAAAGAATCCTGTGTTATTCACATTATAATTTCCTTGAATTTGTTTTCGTGTCAGTAAAAAGCCCTAAGCATAAAAGGAAGATCCAATAGAGAATGATAATGTTAATGAGGTTCCAAATGTATAAATTTCTCTGCTTAACAGGTGGTCCCTTTGTGTTGAGAGTGGTTTGCATTCCCATTCTGGTCCTGGGAGCTCGGTGAGTAATGATGCCAATGTGGAAGCCACAATCTCTGCCACAGATGGGGTAGCAAGTGTTTGATGTGATTGGCAGCTTGGGAGGTAGTAGGCTCCTTCCACTACCTATTCATTGGTTAGAGATTCCAAAAGGATAATGGCGACAGTTACTGGCTTTCAAAGAGAGCCTGAATCTTTTCTTCTATTCAGCTGGAGAGTTGTTGCCATGAAAGAGTTTAGAATAGAGTGCCTGGTTCAGGAGTCTAGTGTTGAGCATGTGAATAATGTTGAATGCCTATTGGAGAGAACAGAGAGTAATTGGGAACTCAGTGATGGGGATACTAGTCTGAGAAGGGCACCGACATTATTTTACTACCCTGCTAATGCATGTGGAGGATTTGCAGAGACAGCATTGAATGATTTCTCTCTGGTGCTTTGAGTGGCAGGTTTAGATTGTCAGTGTCTCAAAAGTGTACAGAGTTGAGGCTTTCCCTCCTGCCTGATAGACTATGAATTTTGTGCTAGGGTTAAGGTCTTGATCTTCAAACTCCCTTTTCAGTAGGTTCTGTTAGCTCGAAGGCAGTGGTGACTTCAATTATCAGCAACTTTCATCATCGAGAGAAATGGATCATATTTTCCAGGATTACATCAAGAGCAGTTAATGCAAGAGAACAGTGCTATACGGTAGGGTGATTGGGGAGCCTTTGTTTCACAAATGGTGGTGTTGGCCCATCCTCTTGTTTGCCTCAGGAATTAAGTCAACATTGACTTGAAGTTGAGCTTCTAAATGCATGCATATGCAAACATCATCTCTGTGCTACAAATGGACCCTAATGAGACACTGGTTAGACATTTTCCTTCCAATCAGCCAGCTCTAGTCTGTACTATTCAATAAGATTGTGTTTGTTGCAGTTTCAGCATGCCTGAATCCCAAAACCCAAGATTCTCCTAACATCCATCTCTCTTAACCTTTGCAATTAGTAATGACCATAATAACCATAAGGCACTGGGCATCATGTGTATTCATCTAGAAGTTACTCTTTCACTTATGGTGCCAAATGTGTATTTTAGGATTGACTGAACACTCTCCACTTCCAAATTTTCATTCCATTGACTACATATTTTAAAACAGAATGAGTCAGATGGGATGAATTCCTAAGCGTTGTTCTTTGGGAAAAAAACACAAATGTGAAAATATCTATATATAGAACAGAGAGAATAAAGATTACAATAGTACTCAAAGGATTAATGCACTACTCTTTTGAAGGAGACTGTGGCACACCTGAGATATTTACTCCTGTGGTATATTTCTTTCAATGCATCACTGCTAAAGCACAGTTAATATATATCATTAGCTGAGATATTTTATGAGCTTAATATACAATATGTGCAATTTTTTGAAACTGTTGTTTTCAACAGCATCCTCCATTTTTGCATGCTGGTGGGGCACATCTCAATATTTCAGAGATAGCTGATATCGCCATAGTCACTACCTTGTATTGCAAGGCCCAATTTATTTCTCTTGCGTTGTTTTTCTTTTCTCCATGAGGAGGGAGGAAATAGCAGGAATAAGAGCAGTTTCACATTATTCAGCTCTCTGAGACACTTTGATTTGTGTTAGGAATTGAATGGTGCTCTGCACAAAGTAGATATTAACAATGCTGAAAGAATGTTGTCTGTCTTTGAAGTCTATGTACTGATGTCTGCTTTTGACTTGTAGCAGAAATATGGCAGATTCAAGTCTTACCTTAGGGTGAAGGTGGGATGAGCAAACAGGGTTTCTTTAAAACACTGTATTGCTACCTTTGAAGTGTTAAGGTACTGTACTGTATTAATATTGAAGTGATAAAATTATTAAAGCCTTCTGAATCGTATTGATATTTACAGCATAAAATATTAGAAGGGCAGGGGGCAGGAGTAATCTGGATGGTGGAAAAATGAATTCAGAAATCTGCCATGTACATGCTGCATTTAATAGCATAACATTTACAAGACAAGTGCATTTTTTAGGTGACCCCCAAACCTTTAAATCTCCAACCCATGGATATATTCTGGTGTGGGGAGGGAAAGTTAAAGAGGGGCGAGTACAACATGATCTGACTGATTGTTGTGAGAACAGTAATTTAAAATACTTTCTTATTTTTTTGTGACCTGAACTTGATGGACTGTAGAAAATGAATATAAACTGTTAAGCTTTCATCAAGATCCACATGGACACACAGAAACTTGGGGAGGGAATTATACTCTGTTATCACGGGAGTGTGAAAAGAAGCTGTAAATATTTTCAGACTTGCTGTCAAGGTCTGGGATACCATGAAAAATGCATTTGACAAAGAACAGTGGATAGTCTGTACATCTCTGAGACTTAAATAAGTAATTCTAAGTGGTTGTTTATGATAATTGACAGCCATTTCTTCAGTGCTGCGGGGTCAGGTAAGTGATCTGACCCAGGCTGTTGAGGTTCATTGTCTTTGTACATTTTTTATGTGGGATTTGAAATGTGCATTCTAGAAGAGGCATTTCCTTATTCTAGCAGTAATGGGTATATTATTTTAAGTTTGAATTTATTTTAATTTATGTGCAATATGATATCAAAGACAAAATCAGGAACAATAATCAGAGACAGTAAATAGTCATTAAATGCAAAAATTATGTGGACAGTGAAATTATCAGCTATAACGAATTATGTTAGATTTGGGCAAAATTTAAATTGATCTTGTTTTATTTTTACATTAAATTGGTATTTATTCATTTACCTCTTTTATTACTGATGTTTAAATTTTCAACATCAACATCTTTTCAAATATTGTTTCGTACTCAATGATGATTTTCAGTTGGCAATTGGAGTTGTCAGTTCTGAAGATTTTTAAAGTTAAATGCAACTACAGATTGTCCTAACTAAATTCTACCAAGTGCTTTTAAAATGGCAAACATTTGTTCAGAAAAAAACTGTATTTAATAAAATGATATATAACAATTGTCTTGGAGTTGTTTTTAAATGGTCTGGATGAGTTTATTATTTTAAATCACAAATGCAGCTTCTCCTCTTCCGAAGCTCAACACCTGTATTCATAGATGTTCAAGCAACAGAGTGATGCAAGCTGATGCAGGTATGATCAATCAAAAACAATTTATCATGCCTTGACAGCAATTTCTTCATTACTTTTCATAGATTAGGTAGACATCAGCCGGAAAATCTTACACATTACCCAAGTGATGTTTTCCAAAAGTAGGTATCACGGTTGGAAGAGCAAGCTGTTGGACCACCATCCACAGCTCTGTTTCTGTGAAACCTTGCAAGTTTAATTTCCAACACAACAGCTTTGGAATTAAAATTCAAGTGAATAAATAAATCCAAAATGCTAAATAGTAATGGTTCATTGTTTCAAGAAAATCTGTGGATGCTGGGAATCCAAGCAAAACGCACAAAATGCTGGAGGAACTCAGCAGGCCAGGCAGCATCTATGAAAAAGAGTAAATAGTCGATGTTTTAGGCCGAGACCCTTCATCAGGACCAGAATAAAAGGCTAAGAAGTTAGAGCAAGAAGGTGGGGGGGGGGGGGAGGGGATAAAGAAGGGCAAGGTGACAGGGGAAACTGGGAGAGGGGGAGAGGTGAAGTGAAGAGATGGGAAGTTGAAAGGTGAAAGAGATAAAGGGCTGGAGAAGGGGGATCCTTTTAGGAGAGGATAGACGACCATGGAAGGAAGGGAAGGCAGGGGAGCACCAGGGAGGTGATGGACAGGTAAGGAGATAAGGTGAGAGAGGGGAACAGAAATGGGAATGGTGAAGGTGAGGGGTGGTGTGTGGCAATTACTGGAAGTTTGAGAAATCTATGTTCATGCCATCAGGTTGGAGGCTATCCAGAATTACATGGTGTTTTTCCTCCAGCTTGAGTGTAGCCTAATCATGGCAATAGAGGAGGCTATGGACTTGCATGTTGGAATGGGAAGTAGAATTGAAATAGGTGGACAATGGGAGATCCCACTTTTTCTGGCAGATGGAGTATAGATGCTCGGTGAAGTGGTATTGCAATCTACGTCAGGTCTCACCAATATACAAGAGGCCTTACCTGGAGCACCAGATGCAGTAGATGACCCCAAACAGACTCACAAATGAAATGACGCCTCACATGGAACTGATAAACTGTCCTCTTTCTTCAACGAAAGGGTGTCTCCTTCCTTCACCAGCAACTCTGTCCTCACCCACATCTCTTCCATTTCACGGACATCTTCCCTCACACCATCCTCCCGCCACCCCACTCGGGCTAAGGTTCCTCTTGTCCTGACCTACCACCCCAGTAGCCTCTGTGACCAGCACATAATTCTCCATAACTTCCACCATTTCCAACAGGATCCTACCACCAAGCACCTTCCTCACCTCCCCCCCCCCCCCCCAACACTTCCTGCTTTCCACAGGGATCGCTTCCCACGTGACTCCCTTGCCCATTCATCCTTTTCCACTCATCTCCCTGTTGGTACTTATCATTGCACATGGAACATGTGCCATACCTGCCCCTACATCGCCCCCCCTCACTGCTATGCATGGGCCCAAGTCCTTTCTTCACTGTGTCTGTTGGGGTCATCTGCTGTTTCTGGCATGGCCTCTTATATATCGGTGAGACCTGACATAGATTGGGAGACTGCTTCACCGAGAATCTACACTCCATCAGCCAGAAAAAGCAGGATCTCCTAGTGGGCGCCCATCTCAATTCTACTTCTATTCCCATTCAGATATATCAATCTATGGCCTCCTCTACCACTGCAATGAGGCCCACTCTCAAGTTGGGGGAACAAAACCTTATATTCCATCTGGGTAGCCTCCACCCAAGTGGCATGAACATTTATTTCTCAAACTTACAGTAATTAACCCCCTCCCCTCACCCACCTTCACTATTCCCATTCCCATTTCCCTCTGTCACCTCATCTCCTTACCTGTCCATCACCTCCCTCTGGTGCTCTCCTCCATTTCCTTTCTTCCATAGTCTTCTACCCTCTCCTATCAGATTCCCCTGTTCTCCAGCCCTTTTATCTCTTTAACCTGTCAACTTCCCATCTCTTTACTTCACCCCTCCCCTTCTCCCAGTTTCACCTGTCACCTACCACTTCCACTTTGTACTTCTTCCTCCCCTCCCCTCACCTTCTTGCTCTAACTTCTCATCCTTTTCTCCAGACCCGATGAAGGGTCTCAGCCCAAAAAGTTGACTGTTTACTCTTTTCTGTAGATGCTGCCTGGCATGTTGAGTTCCTCCAGCATTTTGTGTGTGTTGCTAAGGTTTCATTGAGTGACTGGCTAGCTGTAAATGCATGTCCAGTCAACTGGCCTTGAAAGGGAAGGATATCTGCCATTCTAATATGGTCCTGATCTACATGTGACTTACGGCCCATAAATGAGGGTGTGTCACAGTTCAGCAATGAACAGTAAATGCTGGCATTGCCAATGACACCAACATAGTGTGAATAAATAACTTTGCTTTGCCAAACTGAAGGTGTAGCAGAACATGGTATTTGCCTAAGTACACAATTATCACACATAAAATGACATGGGACAGCTGATTCAAGATTGTTTAATGTAATTTCCTGTACATAAGTGTAAGGAAAATGAAATAATTGTTACTCAGGACTGACACAGCACAAAATATCCCACAAAAGATAAAAAACACAAAGATAATAATAAAAAAAACACACAATAAAAATAAATACATATAATACCATATATAGGGATTGAATGTACCATAGATCCATACATTGATGCTAGGCTCCACACAAAGGTGACTGATTGAAAATAATTAAATAGTGGTGGAGTTATTGGGTAGAGGTGTTGATTAATCCTGCTGCTTGGGGAAAGTGACTCTTTTTGAATCTGATGGTCCTGGTGTAGGCTATAACGAGGCCTCCCCTTCCTGATGGGAGTGGGATAGACAGTCCATGATCAGAGTGTGTGGGATTCATCATGGTGTCACTGTCCCTTTTTTGGCATCTTTCTGTATGTCTGTCCTTGATGGTGGGTAGGCTGGTGTTAAAATGATTCATCATGCAGCTTTGATAGCCTGTTGTGGAGCCTTCTGGTAACCACAGTGTTGTACCAAGCAGTAATGCAGTTTGTTAAGATGCTCTCTGTAGAGCATCATGAGTACAGATGTGCAAAGTTCAGCTCGCTTCAGAATGTCGAGGGGTTGATGAGCCTTCTTGACTGTGTAGGGTGTGTTCTGGACCCATGATAGGTTGTGTGTGCTGTGCACTCCCAGGAGTCTGAAACTGCTGAAACAGTGAAATTATTGCTATGTCGCTGATAGAAGTTGATAACCATCTCCTTTGTTTTGTTAGCATAAGAAAGAGGTTATTTGCCTGGTAGCAGGCCGCGAGCTCTTCTACCCCTTCTGCATAGACTGCTTCATTGGTAATGGTGATGAACCCACCACTGATGTGCCATCAACTGACTTGACAATGTGATTACTCGGGTGTTTGGCCACACAGTCATGTGTGAGTAGAATAAGCACTGTCTTGATGTCATGAAAGTTACTCTATGAAGTTACATCAAAGTAAATACAATTTACAGTTTCATGACCAAAGTAAAGTGTGGTCTATCAATCTGCAGCAGGTGTGTGATCTTCATCCCCAAGTTCCTGACTGGAATGTTACCCAGTCCAGAAACAATAAGGATAGGGATATTTCCAGGTTATCTCGGCTGTGAGTGCTTACCTTGGAACAAATCAGAATTATGTTTATTATCATTGGCAGTTATCATAAAAATGTATTGCTTTTGTGGCTGAAATACATTGCAATACATATTAAAAATAACTAAATTAAAATGAAGAATATATATAGTGAGTAAGACAAAATGAGAGCAGAAAAAGAGAAAAAATAGGCAGTGTACATCAATTCGTTGCTCATTCAGAAATCTGATGGTAAAGGGGAAGGATACTGAGGAGAGTTTTAGCTGAGATGCGTAAAATTATGAGAGTTCTGGATGGGATAAACATTGAGAACTTATTTCTCTTAATACAGACATCAATAAGTAACGGAGATAGTGTTAAGTTGGTTGGTATACAGAATTTAGCTTTTAAAAAATCACTCTAAGTGGTGGGTGTCTGGACTTCACTGCCTGAAAAGATGGTCAAGTTGGAAGTCTCATCAGCAAAAAAAGAGAACTAGCTGAGGACACACCTGCAGAGGAGCATTTATGGAAATCTGGTAAATGATATAGTTCAAGAGCTAGGTTGTGGGATTTACATGTAGTCCAGTTGTAATTAACACAAACAATTTGAGCTCTCTTTTTGTGAAACCCCAGCCTTTTCTCACCTCTGGTTCAGTTTGGGAGCCAAATTCAGGTAAGGCTAAAAGGGCATAGCTTTGGAGGACATGGGAAATTTCTGATAATTTGTGCACTAAATGTACTAGCAAAACAAGCAGAATTATATTAGGCAAACAATTGAAGATGGGGTCTTGTTTATGATAGATATAAAAGATTAGGGTCTGTGGTGAACTACATATACCTGTCTGGACATGCCCCCCTGTGGTGAACTAGATATACCTGTCTGACTGCTCCTGTGGCTCCTTCCACAGACCCCTGTATAAAGGCGACTGTGGGCTGCTGCTCTCCCTCATTTTCCCCAGGATGTAGTGTTGTTTATTCTTCCAGTCAATAAAAGCCGATATCTCGCTTCCTAAGTCTCAGCGTGAGTTATTGATGGTGCATCACCCTCACCCCCCCCCCCCCCCCCCCCCGCTGACTGCTCCTGTGGCTCCTCCGGTATAAAGGCGATTGGAGCCTGGGCCCTGCCCTCAGTCTCCAGGATGTTGTGTGGTGGTCAATTGCTGCTTGTTCTTTCTTCTAGCCAATAAAAGCCTATATCTGGCCTCACATCTCAGAGAGTTATTGATGGTGCATCAGGGTCAAAATGTAGTTGGCTAATTTGTACATTTGCAGCTGATATAAAATTGGTGGAGTAGTGTATAGTACAGAAGCTTGTCAAAGAAATCATCAAGAAAGGGCTCTATTGGAAGTAATGGTGGAAAAATAGAAGATGGAATTTAATCCAGACAAAATGAGGTGTTCTATGTTGGGAGGTCAAATGTTAGAAGAAAGTATGCAATAAATGGTAAGACTCTCGGGGAGCATTGATGTACAGAGGGATCTTGGGATGCAAGTGCAAAGGTCCCTGAAAGTGGCAACACAAGTTGATAAAGAAGGCAGAAAAATGTGTTTGTATTGGCTGGGGAATTGAGGGTAAGAGTTAGCAAGTCATGTTGCAGATGTATAAAACATTGATTTGGCCACTTTTGGAATATTGTGCATAATTTTTTATTTTGGATACTTATATAGACGTACAACATGGAGTAGGTCCTTCCAGCCCAATGAGCTGCACTACCCAGCAACCCACCTAGTTAATCACAACCTAATCACTGGACAATTAACAATGACCAATTAACCTACTAACCAGTGCGTCTTTGGACTCGGAGAAAACCAGAGCAGCCAGAGGAAACCCACTCACAGGAAGGGCATGCAAAATCCTTACAGTCCATATGGAATTGAACTCTGAGCTCCAATGACTCGAGTTATAATACCATCGCACTAACCACTTCAGTACCATGGTGCACCAGAGAATGCAAAGGAAGTTCATCAGGAGGAAAGCTTTAGAGAGAGTGCACAAGAGGATGGTGCCTTGATTAGAACTATAAGGAGAGATTGGACAAAACAGATAAAATATGGGGTGCATTAATAGCAGAAGCAAGTCTTTTTTCCAAGAGCGGAAATGTCAAATACTAGAAGGTATTACCTAAGGTGAGAGGGGGAAAGTTTAAAGGAGATTTACAAGATTTTTTTTTCACATGCAGTACAGTGTTGTAAGTGCCTGGACTATGCTGACAGGGTAGAGGTGGAAGCAGAGTCGATAATTTAATTTAAAAGCAGCTGGACAGGCAAATGAAGAGTCAGGGAATTGAGGGAAATACAAGGGATTGCAGATGCTCCTCAGTTTGCTGGAGGAATTCAGCTGGTTGAACAGCATCTGTAGCGGAAAGGAATTATTGATGTCTTAGGTTGAAACCTTACATAAAAACTGAAAATGAAGCAACATGAACCCTGTGAAGGCAGATAGGACTAGTGTAAGTCAGTGTCGTAGCCAATACTGACATTGTGGGCTGAAGAATCTGTTCCTGGATTGTATTGTTCTATGTTCTTGAAAGATTTTTCAGACCCCTGTTTCTGTCTACATCAGAGGCTCCCAACCTGTGGTCTACAGACCCCTTGCTTAATGGTATTGGTCCATGGCATAAAAAGAGGTTGGGAACTTCTAGTCTAGATGATTAATTCTTCTCAGGATTAGAAGTTGCACACATTAGGATGGAGCTTATCTCTTAAAACCATACAACTATGAACCATCAACATGGATTTCCATGCCAATCACTGTGAAACAAAGGAAGCAACATGATCAACACATGGGGAACTGTCTAGTCCCAATGAAGGTTCTCAACACGAAAGTACTGACGGTTAATTTCCCTCTCTAGATGCCGCCTGACCTATAGAGAAACTTTTTTGTTTCTCCGGATTTCCAGCATCTGCAGTCTCATGACCACAATAAAAGGTGAGTGGTAGGTAAATATTGGGATGGCACAATTTTACAAATAATTTCATAGAGCCAATGGTGTTGCAGCAATTACTTTGTAATTATCCTGTCCAATAATGCAGCTTGCTCCCAGTGATGACCACAAATGAACAACATGTGCATGTGTCCACTTATGTGAAAAGATCCAGGTTCATCCAATTCATCTTCATCCTTTCATGTAATCACAGAGATAATGGGGTTGTTGGCCAAACATTGTAATCAATCTTCACTGAGCTACTTCTGACAGACTGAGGAACAAGAGCTGACCTTGACTGTTAAGGGACACAATTATTAATGGTGTTAATTCCAGCTGCAGCATTCAATTCAAAAATGGAATGCTAAAATTATTTAAATGATATTATCGATCTGTTTCTGCTCAGTCTAATTAAGACTTCTGTTTAAATAAATCTGAATTGTTTGCCCTCAGGAAAGACTTGCATTTATATAGGTGTTTTCTATTTCCAATTACTTTTTGAAGTGTGGTTGCTACTGTAATGTTAAAGCTAGTTTGCAGAGAGCACAATCCATAGACATACATCCATTCTGCATTTCATTGAAACAAGCTTCCCCACCATTCATTCCATCTACACTTCCTGCTGCCTTGGGGAGGCAATCAACCTATCAAAGATCCTTCTCACCCTGCTCATTCTCTCTTATTTCCTCACTCATTAGGCAGAAGATACAAATGATTGAGAAAACATAGTATCAAGCCAGAAGACAGTTTCTGTCCTGCTATTGTCAGACTTTGGAATGGATTTCACATAATCTAGGGATGAATTCCCAATCTTCCAATCTATCTCAGTTATGGTCGTTCCACTTCTCTACCCTCATTGAACTTTCTCTGTAGCTGCTAAACTCCATTCTGCATCCTGTATCCATTATGCTATCTGTGTGTGATAGTCACACGCTTACTCACTGCTCCTAAGGGAAGATCTTTGCGTTTGAGTGATCTCTCTTTCTCCCTCAATGCTGTCGGCCGCTCTAGCTGGAGCAAGGTTTAATTGACACGGTTTGTAGATTTGGACTCTAATTACGGTTTCCGATGTGTTCTAGCTCAGGTTGCTCTTTTTTGGGTACAACTTTCTGGGGACTTTTGAATCGGGGCAGCCAGAAGATAATGAACACTGAGCTGAACTGCACTGAAATATGCCCTTTGATTTTGTGTTTTATGTTTTGTTATTTTTGCTCTTTACTCTTTGCACAAATTTATTTTTGCACGTGGGGGAGGGGGAAGAGGTTTAATGTTTCATTTTCTTTGAGCAATAGACAATAGACAGTAGGTGCAGGAGTAGGCCATTCGGCCCTTCTAGGCAGCACCGCCATTCACCGTGATCATGGTTGATCATACACAATCAATACCCCGTTCCTGCCCTCTCTCCATATCCCTTGACCCTGCTATCTATAAGAGCTTTATCTAACTCTGTGTTGAATGCATCCAGAGACTTGGCCTCCACTGCCTTCTGGGGCAGAGCATTCCACATATCCACCACTCTCTGGGTGAAAAAGTTTTTCCACATCTCTGTTCTAAATGGCCTACCCCTTATTCTTAAACTGTGGCCTCTAGTTCTGGACTCAACCATCAGCGGGAACATGCTTCCTGCCTCCAGTGTGTCCAATCCCTTAATAATCTTATATGTTTCAATCAGATCCCCTCTCATCCTTCTAAATTCCAGTGTATACAAGCCCAGTCACTCCAATCTTTCAACATATGACAGTCCCGCCATTCCAGGAATTAACCTTGTGAACCTATGCTGCACTCCCTCAATAGCAAGAATGTCCTTCCTCAAATTTGGAGACCAAAACTGCACACAATACTCCAGGTGGGGTCTCACCAGGGCCCTGTACAGCTGCAGAAGGACCTCTTTACTCCTATACTCAATTCCTCTTGTTATAAAAGCCAGCATGCCATTAGCTTTCTTCACTGCCTGCTGTACCTGCATGCTTGCTTTCATTGACTGCTGTACAAAAACACCTAGATCGCGTTGTACTTCCCCTTTTCCTAACTTGACTCCATTTAGATAGTAATCTGCCTTCCTGTTCTTGCCACCAAAGTGGATAAACTCACATTTATCCACATTAAACTGCATCTGCCATACATTTGCCCACTCACCCAACCTGTCCAAGTCACCCTGCATTCTCATAACATCCTCCTGACATTTCACACTGCCACCCAGCTTTGTGTCATCAGCAAATTTGCTAATGTTACTTTTAATCCCTTCATCTAAATCATTAATGTATATTGTAAACAGCTGCGGTCCCAGCACCGAACCTTGCGGTACCCCACTGGTCACAGCCTGCCATTCCAAAAGGGACCCGTTAATCGCTACTTTTCGTTTCCTGTCAGCCAGCCAATTTTCAATCCATGTCAGTACTCTGCCCCCAATACCATGTGCCCTAATTTTGCCCACTAATCTCCTATGTGGGACTTCATCATAAGCTTTCTGGAAGTCCAGGTACATTATATCCACTGGCTCTCCCTTGTCCATTTTCATAGTTACATCCTCAAAAAATTCCAGAAGTTTAGTCAAGCATGATTTTCCCTTCATAAATCCATGCTGACTCGGACTGATCCTTCTACTGCTATCCAAATGTGTCGTAATTTTCTCTTTTATAATTGACTCCAGCATCTTTCCCACCACTGACGTAAGGCTAACCGGTCTATAATTCCCTGTTTTCTCTCTCCCTCCTTTCTTGAAAAGTGGGACAACATTAGCCACCCTCCAATCAGCAGGAACTGTTCCTGAATCTATAGAACATTGGAAAATGATTACCAATGCGTCCACGATTTCTAGAGCCACCTCTTTAAGTACCCTGGGATGCAGACCATCAGGTCCCGGGGACTTATCAGCCTTCAGACTCAGCAGGTTGGTTCCATGGTCCTCCTTTTGTTTTGTGACTGTCTGCAGGGAAGATGAATCTCAGGGTTGTATACAGCATACATATGTTGATAATAAATGTACTTTGAACTTTTGAATCATTGAATCTTGAATCAACGTACTTACATCTGGCATGATCTGCCTGGATGGCACACAAACAAAAGTTTTTAAATGCATCTTTGGAATCAGAGTCAGGTTTAATATCACTGGCAAATGTCAGGAAAGTTGTCGTTTTGTAGCTGCAGTACATTGTAATATATAGTAATAAAAATTATAAATTACAGTAAGTACAGCATATGTAAAATATAATAAGTAGTGCAAAAAAAAGGAGGAAAAATTACTGAGGAAGTTCATTGTGCATTCAGAAGTCTGGTGGTGGATGGGAAGAAGCTGTTCCTGAAATGTTGAGAGTGAGCTTTTAGGTTCTGTATCTCCTCTTTGATAGTTGCAATGAGAAGAGGACGTATCCTGGGTGATGGGTGTGCTTAATGATCGATGCTGCCTTTTTGAGGCATCGCCTTTTGAAGGTGACTCTTAGATGTTGAGGAGAAAAGTGCCCATGATGGAGCCGATTGAATTTACAACTTGCTGCAGCTTATTCCGATCCTATGTACTTATTACACTTTTCAAAATTAAACTAAAAAGAATAATAATAATAAGTTGAGATTTTTCTGCTTTCATTCAGAGGGAAAACTCAGATTCAGAGATAAGGGAGCTGCCAGCCAAACCACAGCAGCCAAGGCATGTTATGTTTGAGACTAGAATTTTACATTTGAAGGATTTGACAGGAAAATGTCAGCCTGCAATGAAATAGAAAAGCCACAAGATTAGCAGCATGCTTGAAATACAATGCAGAGGTAAATCAAAGATGGTTTAAATCTAACACAATACTGCAGAAGCTGAAACTCTAGATTAAAAAGAACACAGTATGCTTGAATTACTCAGCAGGTCAGACTGCACCTGAGGAAAGAGAAACGGAGCTAATGGTTGAAGTGGAAGATTCTTCATTCAGTTCACACTCCCAACCTGATCTACTCGTCTGTGGCCCACTGTACTGTTACAGTGAGGCCCAACACAAGCTTGAGGAACAGCACCCCATTTCCATCTGAGCATGCTGCCAACTTAGGGACAATATTGAATTCTGCAACTTCAGCTAACTTCATTTCTCTGCATCATTTTCTCATCAGTGATAGTAGCTCAAATTGTTTGGCTTTCCTTCTTTTAAAAGGCTAGATAGAATGGATGTGGAGAGGACATTTTCTATAATGGGCGAGTCTAGGACCAGAGGGCACAGCTTCAATGTAGAAGGACACCCCTTTCGAACAGTGTTGAGAATGAGCTTCTTTTGCCAGCGCGTGGTGAATCTGTGGAATTCATTGCCACATTTGGCAATAAAGACATTGGGTATGTTTTAAGTGGAAGTTGATAGGTACTTGATTAGCATAGGCATCAATTGTTATGGGGAGAAGACAGGAGGGTGAGTTAGTTAGGGATAAAAGATCATCCATGGTTAAATGGTGGAGCAGACTCAATGGACCAAATGGCTTAATTCTGCTCCTAGGTCTTATGGGCTTTTTTCTTCCTTTTACTTCCTGTGGTAAACATGCCCAGCCTGACCTGCCAGGCATTCTTCCTTGCTCTGCATTTATTTGGTCTAAGGCTATGTAATTACTGCCTCACTGCTCCCATTCACTGATTGAGTAGATAACCATGTCTACAACCTATCTCTGTAATTACCCCACTTTTACCTGATCAGGTAAGGAGTTGTACAGCATAGAAGCAGATCCTTCACCCCATTATGTCTTTACTGACCATCATGTCCATTCATACCAATCCCACTTCCCTGCATTAATTCCAATTCTTTATGCCTTGGCTCATTCAAATGCCTGTCCAGATGCCTCTTAAATGTCATCACCCTCTCTGCCCCCACCACTTCCTCAGACAATTCATTCCAATAACCATCCACTCATTGTGTGAAAAATTTAATCCTCAGTTCTCCTAATCCTCAGCCTAAACTGTGCCCTCTAAATTTAGTTGCTCATACTACAGGAAATAGCTTCTGGCTATCTGTTCTATCTATGCCTGTCACAATTTTATATTTCTTTAATATGTTCTCCTCAAACCCTCCTTTACTCCACAGAAAAAAAACTCAGCCAATGTCATCTCTCCTTTAAAGTCAAGCCCTCCAATCAAGACAGCAGCCTCGTGAATCTCTTTCCCTTCCCACCCTCCTGACAGTCCCTTCCCATTTATGATGAACAGTCATCAACCGAAAATGTTAACTTTGTTTCTCTTACACAAATGTAGCCTGACCCGCTGAGTATTTCCTGAATGATGATTTTTTTACATCAATGATACAGTACTTTATGTTGGAAATAGGGTGTTGAGATAAGGTTTCCTGATCTCCCTTGCCTTAGACCATAGGATACAATGATAATTGTAACCTGGATGGGTACAAATGGGTAATATTGATGTAGTTATGGAAAGATGGATTAAAAACATTTGCATGGCCCTCTTGTTAAGCCATCTGTCGAGTCTGATGTATTCAGCAGCCATGTAAACTTCTTGTTTGTAAATCTGAAGTGATTTTCAGAAAGGCCAAATAAAAAAGCCCAAAGACCCATGCTCAGTGATTCAGAAACAGTCTCTTCCTCCCTATCATCAGATTTTTGAACTGTTCATAAACCCATGGACACAACCTTGTTATTTCTTTGTTTTGTACTCTTTGTTTATTTTTTAGAATTTATTAGTAAATTTATGCCTTTGCATTGTATGCTGCCATAAAACAAAAATGATCATGTTATATGTCAGTGATAATAAATTTGATTCTGAATCTAAAGGGACAGTAACTTCTCAGACGAGTTGTTTGGTAGCAGTGAGAGGGAGCACACTGCAGTTACTCATCTCATACACAGTCCCTTTCTCTACCCCCGGCACTCCCTGTCCTTCCCCGTTCCAGCAAGAATTTGCTCACCCTCCTTAACGTCCATGATGAGTCCATTTGTCATGATGTGCAAACCTGACCTGCCAAAATAGCCCATTGGTGCTCTCAGGCGTAGTGCTGGCCGACAGGATCATCATGAGGAAATCCTTTGAGGTTTCAGGGATCATTCTGCTACTAAAGCGGAACTAATGAAAAATGGACATCAACCAAATGGCGAAGCACATAAACAGAGCAAAGAGTAATGTGCATAGGATCTGTAATTTATACGTTGCACTGAAGCAAAGATTTAACCATTGGATTATTAAAAATAAGTTATTGTGGATGAAAAAGTCTTGCAGCATGAAATGCAGTGAAGATGTTATCTTTATTACCTCTTTTTCAAAGTTAGATTTACGATTCTTTGAAGCATTCAAATTTCATTTTGACACTTTAAGTGCAGGACTTCCAATTATTTCAACTTCACACAGTCGAGGGATGCTGCTCATCCTGTAAAATATTGTCTTTTTATATAATTTCTTGAATTGCATTTAAAAATGAAGAGGTCCAAGATGAGAATGGGGATTTCAGAATTGCTTCTGAAAATAGCAAATCATTTGCAAGTGGTTTGAGTCAATTTCCCTGAATTTTTCACTTCCATTTTCATTCCAATACACCCCCATATATTTTGTTCAGATATCATCCCTCTCTGGGAACTCTAATATATTGTTGGTGCTGCTCCTTTAAAGAATGAAACATCAATACCAATAATTGAAGCAAAACAAAACAAATGTGCTGGAAATCTGAAACAGAAAAAAAACATTCTGGACGTAGTCAACAAGGTCAGGCAGCATCAGGAGGTTGAGAAACGGAGTTAAAAACTTGGGTTAAGGATGTTTCATCAGAACCACAAGGGTGAATAAATGCAAAGATGAGGGGAGGGAGAGGGTGTTAAGACAGTCAAAGGGAATGTCAATGATAGGGTGAAGTCAAGATTTTCTGTGTAACAATTGCTTTCATGCCAGCAGTTGCAAATAAATATAACATTGGAAATATCAGGTGTGTTGGAATTCTGAAACAAAACAGACTGCTAAGACCTAAGAAATCAGTCAGTATCCATGGGGAGAAAAAAGATAAGGCAGCCTGATAGCAATATCAGTTTATGGTGTATTTCACTGTGTTTGTCTATCCAGAGGACTGCTTCTCTCTCTGTAGAAGCTGCTTCGTCTGCTATTTCTGACATTGCCAGTTTTTATTTGCGATTTCTGGCACACAATGGAACTTCAATTGCTAATATTAATGTTGTGTTCTTGAAATGAGAAGCAGGAAGAATCACACAACAACTGTGGTATCCTCATAACCATTTCTCTTTTCATGAGATCATAAGATATAGGAACAGAATCAGGCCATTCAACCCATTCATTCTACTTTGCCATTCAATCATTCTTTTCATAACAATTCTCCTGCCTTTTCCCCATTACCCTGAAACTCTCTTATCAATCAAGAACCTATCAACCTCTGACTTAAATGCACATTATTCCATTGGTTATCATTGGGAAGTTTGACCCGGTACAGACGGACATACTCTGCACTTGTTTGACTGATGTGTTCACAGATTCTGAGCACATATATGTTGTTATCAAAATTTGAAATGCATATTTCTTCCCCAGTTGACATAAGTTTGAGCAGAAAGATGCAACCTATAATTTATATTGAACATTGACAAATTACATTGTGTGTGTCATGCTACTTAATTATTTTGTTCATGACTTACCAGGTCATCCGCGTAATAAGAAATAACCAACTTTTAGAAATACCACTTTTAGAAATAATTACAGCTTTCCCCAACACGTTTTAAGAGTCTATAGTATGTGCTACACCTGACCATGAGTCATTCTTCCAGCTTTTATATTTGATATACTCAGGTAATGTCTGCTTCATAGTAAGACTGCTGTAGATTTCCGCTATACTGTCACAGGCTCAGATTTTCAGAAGGAAGATATGGTGGAGGACTACTGTTCCTAAATGAGAGTCAAAATCAGCCCAGGGCCACATTAGATGCTGTAGGATGCTTATTGTATGATGCTCCATTGGAATAATTTGGTGATATTCATTCAAGGATTTAGCCTCCTGTATCTCTTCTGGGCATGGGGGTGAAAAAATCTGCCTCTTATATCCAAGTACTAATAAAGCTTGAGTCTATTTAGCTTCCAAGACAAAATCAATTATTCTCAGTTTTATGTTGATAAGCACACAACTAAATCAGAGCAGAAATACGTCTCTTGATGCCTCAAGATGGCCCTACCCTTCAGTATGATCATTGCTCATTTGCCCCAGTCCTAACACCTCTTCTCTGCCAGGTCCACAAGGACCGCCATTTCCCAATCTTTCATAAACCTTTCTACCTCCCCTCTAATTACCTGTCATCGTCCAGCCCTAAAAATCCTTCGGGAATAGAGTCCAGAAATCCACAGCCATCTACAAGATGAAACTTCCAGTTGCAAATGACCAATTCTTAATCCTGTAACTATGTTTCCTGGATTGAGAAACCCCACACATGGAAACATCTCAACATCTACCCTATTTAATGCCTTCCAGGTCTTATACATATTTTTTTTAATGATTGCTCCTCATTCTTCAACAAACAAGAAAAAATCTGCAGATGCTGGGAATCAAATTAGTACAAACAAACTACAGTAGGAACTCAGCAGGCCAAGCAACACCTGTGGAAAAGAGTAAAGAGTCAAAGTTCTTTGCCAAGACTCTTCATCAGAACTGGAAAAAAGAGATTTTAGAAGTCAGAGTAAGAAGGTGGGGGGAGGAGGGGAAGAAATATAGGATAAAATATAAGATAAGTGAGAGGGTGAAAGTGGGAGGGGGAGGGGGGAATTAAAGAGCTGGGAAATTGATTGGTGAGGGAGATAAAGGGCTGGAGAAAGAGGAATCTGAAAAGAGAAGACAGATGGCCATGGAAGAAAGAGAAGGGGAGGAGTACCAAGGGAGGGGATGAGCAGGTAAAGAGATGGAAGATGGGAAGGGGGAATGGTGAAGGAGATGGGGCAATTACCGGAAGTTCAAAAAATTAATGTTCATGCCATCAGGTTGGAGGCTACTCAGGTGGAATATAAGGTGTTACTCCTCCAAACTGAGTGTGCCCTCATCACAGCAGTAGAGAAGGCAGTGGACTAACATGTTGAACCTTTTTTAGCTGTCATGCTAAAACATCTTATTCCAGGAATTAGCCTTCTGAATCTCTTGGACAACCTTTATTTTTTAATATCTTCTCACTAAAAAGGCAGACCTAAACTAACCAAAATATGGAGAACACACAGTACATGTTTCAAATCAAAGAAACCAGCAGCATCTTACAGGATACACACAAGGAGAGCAACCTAGTAAACTCAGCAGAGTTATCACAAACTTTTCATTAGGTAACCATACACTGATAGATGAATACTTCAAAATTCACTTCATTGATGTTTCATCCCTGAAATCATCCACTGAACTGCATAAAATTTAGATGCATAATTTTCCAGTGGAGATTAATATTTAAAGCTTTTTTGCAGACTGTGTTTGCTCAGTGATTTATTTGCCTACATTGTGAGTTGCAAATCTTTCCAGTTGACACCAGACTGAGATCCTGATATGTGGGGGAGAAAAGTATGTTTTAATTTTTCTGCTCTCTTCTTTGGTTCATCCACCACCTTGATGCTTTAATCAGTCAATCAGTTTAATTACTAATGTTTTTCCAGATCAGAAGCCATGCCATAGATCAGTCAGTACTGCAGTTTTATAACGGCAATCAAGATCAATGCTACAATGGAAACCTTGATCAAATACTCTATGAAACATAATGTTGGCAGCACAATAAAGCCAGCTGTGGAATAGAACCAGCCAGTGCCAGAAATATAATTCCTGATGAATGTTTTAGGGCTTTCACTCAACAGCCCTTGCAGGCTGGATTGGACTTTTCATTCTTGATACTGAGAGATATATTTGTCCAGAGAGGGTAAATTGCTCAAAGTCTGAAGGGTAAGGAAACAGATGATGACCACTCAATGTTCTTACATTACAAGTGGTGTAAATTTAAAAATTAAATATGCTGGTTTCGTAATCCTTTGGCATCTGGATGATTTGTTATATTGGCAGATTGTGACAGGTCAGTACCAGCTTTTTTTAAAGCCTCCTGCTATTCTCAAGCATATGAGGCTCAATGTGTGTGAACTACAGATTTGGCCTTGCATTGCGGATGAACAGAAAAGCTTCCCTCCAGTGCAGTGCACCAGCAAAGTGAAAAAACTGTGGGCTGTACCATTCTTGGCCTGTGTCACAGCGGGGAAATGTAGGCCAGGGAGGAGTGAAAGTCTAAACCACAAGTGTTAGGCTAGCAGTCAGATACCATCAATAACTCTCTCTGAGACGTGAAGGTGAGATATCGGCTTTTATTGTCTGGAAGAAAGAACAAGCAGTAGTTGACCACCATACTACATCCTGGAGACTGAGGGCCAGGCTCAGGCCTCAATCGCCTTTATACTGGGGTCTGTGGGAGGAGCCACGGTCAGTGGGAGGGGCCACAGGAGCAGTCAGCAGGGGGCGTGTCCAGACAGGTATATGTAGTTCACCACAGGGCACAAGTCTGATTTTTGCTCTGGACTACTGAAGAAGAGAACTGGGCTGACTTCTGAAGTTGGCAATGTGTGACTAAAGGGATATCAATACAGATGTCAGTCAAACATCAATCACCATTGCAACCTGACCAAGGAGTATTGTTTTAACTAATGTCAAAACAGTTCTCAGCTGTGTTAGAGTATCCTATGCCATCAGACAATCACGTCCATGAAGGAAAATAATGCCAGCTGCATCCAAGTAAGCACTGCAATCTATTGGATGTTTGGATACCTCTGCACATCAGCATGTCAGAGTTATGGAAGATTTTGAAGGAAAATCATGGACTCTCTAATTCACATTTCAAGTCCTCAAATTCCTGTAACAAAAATTTCATGTCACATAATTGGCCTCAGAATTCCAGTACAGAGGGGTTGATACAGTTGTCCTCTGTGCTTGGAATTTCCAAGCCAATTGTGTCTATATCTCCCCTCCCCCAGGCACCCGCTCTCCACAGAGAGACCTTATAACACCACCAGTACAAGAAACTGAGGAAAAGAAACATGAAAAGAACTCTTAACAATGTTAAGAGGGCTGGTACCACTACCTCTGGCAAAGTGCTCCAGCCATTAAGAGAGCAAATCAGTGACTCATCTAATATACCAAAAGCCATATTCTCTGTTGAGTTCCCTGCTGAGGTGGAAACGTTGGGATAACTATTCTTCGATATGCAGAAAAATTGTGACTTCATTGTAGTACAAAACAATTTACTGTCACTTCTTCATGCTGCAGATCCTCTTTGGGAGAGAAAAAAAACTGGCTGAAGAAAAGCAAGTTGTAAGTAAGCTATTAGTGCTGCAGGGCAGATAAGTGTTGGTGTTGATTTTAAAGGGTTCCAATAATTATAGAAGCGTATCACTTTCCAAAACATCACTCTCAAACATATTCTCCTAACCTTCTTTTCTCGTTATGGAAAAATCAGTCCATTTTTCTATTTCACAGCTCACATAGAAATATAGAGTTGTATGCTAATAACAAAGCAGAAGTAGTTGAAAATGTGGGCGTTAAAGGAGCTGCTTTTAAAGACCATGCATCATTCAACTAAATATGCCACAGAGCTTTGCAATAGAGGGGCACAAATAAGGCTTTGAAGGATTGAAGATACATCCAGGTAGAAACATTCTGAATGGCAGAGTGGGCTGCAGTAAAGCACTCAAACACACCCAGGGATCTGAGTTCAAACCTGGCCTCAGGCTGTGTGGAGTTCACATGTTCTTTATGCGACCATGTGGACTTCCCTTCACATGCTCTGGCTTCCCCCGCACATCCCAAAAAGCATGATGGTCATCAGGTACAAAAAGAAACAAATTGCTGGAAGAACTAAGTAGGTCAGGTAGCACCTATGGAGGAAAATGGACAGTTGATATTTTAGGACAAAGTCCTTCATCCAAGTTTTTTGCTCTGTCTCTTCTGACAGCCACATGATGGGCTAAGACCCTAAGCATTGACTTGTTCACGTCCTTCCACAGATGCTGAGTTCCTCCAGCATTAATCTTTTTGCTCCAGATTCCAGCACCCAAGGTCTCTTGTGTTTCATAGTCTTAGGTTAAGATATTGCAAAATACCTCTGCTCTGAGTACGTGGAAGAAGAATCAGACATTGGCGATGTGCAGGTAAAAGAGCCTTTGTTGCCAGCAAATAGCGGGAGAATAAAATGAATGGTATTGCTCTGAGAGACAGCATGGGTCAATGGGTCGATTAGCTTTCTCAGCTATATGAATGTATTTAATGTATTATTCCAGACATTATGGCAGAAGATTGACCAATACAGAATTTTCCAGCATAACAATTACATTTAATATTTAAAAGGATACATTCTTGTTAAAGAATGAGAACAGCAAGCATGTAGGAAAGTAACAACAGTTGAATAATTTTCACTGGAAAAAGTAAAATACAAGGAAGCCAAGCAATTAGCAAGGAAGAGAGATTTACAGTGATTATTGTAAAACAAAACTGGTTAAATTAAATTATAGAATGGCAAATTTACAGAGGAATGATCAGCTCCAGTCACTCTTTATTACAGGAAAACAAAATAAGTAGGTCAGTTTGCTTTTCTGGCTAATGGATTGAATGTATCTGTTATCACTAGCAGATCTATTCAGTTTTATTTCAGAGGAAATTCTATTCTAGATGGAATGAATTTACTGTTTGACCTTGGTATTATGTATTTAATCATTCATAGGATGTGGACATTATTCCCTTTTCTGAATTGAATCTTTTGTTCAGAGACAATATTGGAGCGTCGACATTGATGGGACTGAAGTCATACACAGGCCAGTTGGGAAAGACATGGCAAATTTCTTTCCTTGAAGAATATAAAAGGGTTTTTACGTTTTTACAACTCTGGTAGCTTTGAATTACAGATTTATTTAATTACTGAATTGTAGTTCCTCAGATATAGATGGAATTTAAACTTGTGTCTCTGGATCAATGATTCAGAACCATGGCTATTCATTCACTGTGCTTCCATGACTATTGTGCATGAAACTCTCTGGAGATCTGCAGTTTCTGAGATACTCAAACCACCCTGTCTGGCACCGACAATCATTACATGTTCAAAATCACTTGGACTCATTTCTTCTCCATTCTGTTGTTTGGTCTGAACAAGAACTGAACCTCTTGACCTTATCTGCATGCTTTAATGCATTGAGATGCTGTCACATGATTGGTTGATTAACAGGCAGGTATAAAAGTGTACCTAATAAAATGGCCACTGACTGTATGTATTGCCTGCCCTTGTCTTGAGAGAGTGGACAAATAAGTAGTTCATCTGGAACACTGAACTAACTGATCAAGTCAAAGCTGACTTAGATTTGCTTGCTGAAATCACTTAAAACTACAAGTGCAGAGTTGGCGCTTCACAACTCCACTGATCTGGGTTCAGTCCTGATCTCCCTGTGACTGTGTACATTTCCTTTAGTGCTCCAATTTCCTTCCACATCCTGAAGCTGTACAGATTGGTAGATTATCTGGTGAATAGTTCGAAGTGTACAGGTGGGTGGTAGAATCTGAGGGGAATGGATGGGAGTACATGAAGAAGAAATTGGGTTTGCGCTGGATTAATGTAAAAACCGGTTCTTGATGGTCAGCATTAGTTTGATAGGCTGAAGAACCTGCTTCCATGCTGTATCTTCTATGACTATTACTCGGCAAATTGAATTGGTAAATTAATTTATCATTGTCATGTGAACTAAGGTAGAATGAAACACTTTGTTTTGCACGCCAGATCATTTCATCACATCAATGCATGAGGGGAAGTGTACAGCTACAGAATAAGTGCAGTGCAGGTCTGCAAAGAGACGCAAGGCAAAAGGATAGATTGTTCCTAGTGTATCAGTTACACTAATGCACTACAGCAGCAGCAATCTCAATTGGGATTCAATTCCCTCCACTGTCTATAATGAATTTGTACATTCTCCCCATGACTGCATGGGATTCCTCTGGGAGCTCCCGCTCCCTCCCACGCTTCAAAGATGTATGAGTTAGAGTTAATAATTTGATTGTGTTAGTCATTCACCCAAATGACACCTTTCATTGTTTGTTTTGATTTTTTGACGTAAGTGTGACAAATAAAGCTAATTTTTTTTGAAAACATCTCCATCTTTAACCCTGAATGCATTATTAGTTAGCATTGACGCACACTTATTTCACAGGGCATGGCTGCAAACCACACAGGAGCACTGCCTTCTTCAGGTTTGTAAGCTTGTTTCTTGAAAATATTGTTCAGGAGTTAATATATAGTGTAAATACAATGGAATGGTTTTGTTGGGTGGGTTGAAACTCATTGAACATTTGAGCCCTGAACCTAGATTGTACATGATGCTGAAGAGCTGGCTAATCTTGCTGTAATGAATGTTCCCAGTGACACATACAAATCCAGACTAATCTGCCATGAAGATCCATTTAGATTTAGCTGAGGATCAATAGATCACACTGAAGGCTAAGACTTTAACTTGCTCTCCAGAGGTTTCGGCATAAAATTCTTGACTGACACTGAAGTGAAGTCTTGTGTGCACTGTGATAAAGATGGCAATCTGGGTTGTCAGCTGTGCCTGATGGCTGGCCATCCTTAGATCTTTCCAATCATCGCTGAACAGCACATAGATCAGTTTACATTGTTTATAGCGTTCCCCATGGTCACCCTGGTTTTATTCTTTCAGAGACCTCACCCTCCGTGCAGCTGCTTTTGTTCCTTTTAATGTTCTTAAAAAGTGGCTTTGACCCTGAACCAATAGTTCTATTTGTTTTTGCACAAATACAGCTTGAACTGCTGAATATTTCTAGCATTTTCTGTTTTCATTTTAATTATCCAGCTTTTGTTGATTTTCTTCTCATTTAGGGCAAGAGCCATGTTCAAAGAGTATGGAAGCAACTTCCCGTACCACAGCTTCAGAGCAGACACTGCTACATAGTGCTAGGGCACCAAGACCTACGTATAAGTTTATGACATAAGAAGAATACCGAAGTGCTGAAGTTCACTTCCAAATGTGGTGAGGTTTGATTATTGCTTTTTTTTTTGCTATGAATACATCAACACTGTTCCAATGTAACCTAACGAAGGGCAGTTCATTGAGCAGAGAGAAGAGGAAATGATGTGGCAGCTGTTGGTATTGATGCAGACCCTGCCATACCTCAGCCAGAAATGTTTGCTAATGGAGAGCCATTATCTATCACCCAGGCCATGCTCTCTTCTCGCTACTACCAAAGACAGGAGTTACAGGAACCGAAGATTCTAATCATCAGTTTCAGGTGCATTTACTACCCTTCAACCATCAGGCTCCTGAACCAGCATGGATAACTTCACTCACTTCAATGCTGAATTGACTTCACAAATTTTACACTCACTTCCAAGGAATATACAACTCAAATTCTCAGTATTATTTATTTACATGTATTTGTCCATTGTTTGCATGATTGGCCCTCTCTTGCACATTGGTTATTTGTCAGTCTTTGTTATCAAGTTCAAGTTTAATTATCGTTTAACCATACATGAATACCCATGTGTAGAGCCAAATGTAAGAGCTTACTCCAGGGCCAAAGTGCAGAACACAGTGCCAACAGCACAAGGCACATAGAGCACATATAAGATATCAAGCACATATTGTGTGTAGTTATATTTTGTTATGTATAGATTTTTCATAAATTCTTTTACATTTTTTATGTTCCTCCTAAATGTCTGCAAGAAGATGAATCTCAAGATAATATATGGTGATATATGCATACTTTTATAATAGAATTACTTTGAACTTTGAAACAGAGTAGCACGGTTCAAGCACCCTTTAAATGAGCAGATGAGGAGCATATGAAGGATCACATTTCCTGGTTGCAGTCAGCAATTACTTTCATAGGTGCCCTGCAAGGTTTCCCATGCCAGGAGAGTTTCTTTAAATAGTAAAAAAGCAAAAATTAACACAGATTTAACACTCTCCTTGGACAGATAGTGTGAATCTGTTGAAGTATTGCCACAGGCAGCTGTGGAGGCCAAATCATTGGGTATATTTAAGGCAGAGGTTGATAGATTCTGATTAGTCGGTGCAGGCAGGGATACGGGGAGAAGGCAGGAGACTGGGGCTGAGAGGGAAAAGGGATCAGCCATGATGGAATGGTAGTGCAGACTCGATGGGCCAAATGGCTTAATTCTGCTTCTATACCTTATGGTCAATATGCCCTTGGATGAATTGTGGCTAATCCACAACAGTTGTAGTTTGTGCATTTTGAACTCCAGCTTATTGAATAAACAAATCTAGTTATCTGGTTGGGGAACCCCAGCAGCATAACAGTCAGTTAGACACTATTACAGCTCAGGGTAGTCTGAGATTGATGTTCAATTCCACCATCCTCTGCAAGAAAGTATGTATGTTCTTCCTGTGTGCACATCGATTTCCTTTGTGTGCCTCCTTCAATCCAAAGACATACCTTGTTGGTCGGTTAATTTGTCATTGTAAATTGTCCTGTGAAGGGTTAAATTGGTGGGTTTCTGGGTAGCATAGTTCAGTGGGCCGGTAAGGCTTGTTCTGTGCAGTATCTCTAAATGAAGTAAAATAAAATTAAATTAAATTAACTGTGGAAATGGGTGTTATTTGACATGTTGAGATTAGCTTCTGACCCCATGAAAATATCAGTCATGCTGATGTAAATATCAGCCTGAAGTATGTGGCCCACTTTCCAAAAGACTACCATTTGACCCAGAAAAACTCTGTTAAATCAATTTTTGCATGATTTGTGTCATTAAAAAATTGGGCAGTAACTAATCCAATTTCAATTGTTAAAACATTTAGACAATAAGCAAAGTCCATAATGAGTCAATTAGCTTGATCAAGAACTCCTTCAAGTGCTTTTTATGTCTTCAATTTTAAAGGACAAAATTGTGTTATTTGACAAGCTCAAATCAATTTGTTTCATACTCCTATGAGCCTTGTATTATCACCATAACATAGCATAGCAAATCCCTTAATGCTAAGGGCAAAACAAAGCTTATCTGATTCAACAATTTTAAGAGATTGTTGAATCATTTCATACTATGGCTCTTAACTCAACAGTGGTCAATGCCTTCAGTTCCAGGAATATCAATAGTCATTTTACCAAAGCCAACTTCAATTACTGTTTTATACCACCTGAAATTAGAGTTGGAAATTGTTTGTGGATGATTTTCCAAATAGTAGCCAATATTTTCTCTATTAATCTTGTCATGAGAGCTGTACCCATGATGGAAATGGCTGAGTGCACCGCACTCTGTGGCCGTCTGCATTCCTGTGCATTGGAATCTCCATACCAGGCTGTGATGCAAACAGTCAGGATACTTTCTGCTGTGCACTCCCCAAGCAATGGGTAAATACTAAATACCTGTGAAATTAAATGGTAGGCCATTCAACTGTGTATGCACCGTTGTGGAAAAATATTGGAGGTCTGTGCACAATTGTAAATTTAACAGATGAATAGTGATCCAAGGTGGCTTCCCTGGGGCAATTAAGGGTGGGTGATAAATGCTGTCCAGTGAGGCTCAGTGATGGACAAAATAAATTACTGGGGAACTGGCCCTATTTCACTACCAAAACATTTATGACTGAGAAGAGTTAGGTTTATATTTCTCAACTGAAAACCATTGAAACTGAACCAAACGTGACAATTATTAATTGATAGGGATTTCTGCCTACGTTTTATTATGGAGCACTAAGCCATGAAATTGAATAACGTTCTATAAGCTTTAATAATCCTGTGGAATGTTCCACCTGTCAGATCCAGTCAGACACATCTCTTCAGAGGGTGTATTAATGTCCAGCTATTGATCTTTGTTGCTGATTTTTTTTTGATATCATATTCCAATAATTCTTAGCCAATACATCTATTTTGCTTATACATTCTGACTACTTCTCAGGAAAACAAACAAATCGAGAAACAGACTCAAATCAATAGTTTCATCAAACACTCTGCTGGATGGCACTCTGAAGAGATATCAGAGGTGGGTGGTTTCAAAGCAAGAAAAGGGATTATGTTTGATGGTGTGATGGTCATCCTCACCACAAATGCCTGTCTTACCTCCTCAATGAAATGGTGACTAAAATTTTCATCAAAAAATCTACAATATCCTTCCCCGTAGTTCTACCAACTACAAACATCTGGCAGGAGCAGAAAGCTCAGGATATGAAATATAAATGGAAAATTCAGAAATAGTCAGAAAACAAAGGATCACAAAAGGCTGTAGAGGGTTGTGGACTCAGCCAGCTACAACACAGGCCACAACATCGAGGACATCTTAAAGAGACAATGCATCAGAAGGTGGCATCCTTCACTACTGGCCCTCACCATCCCAGACATGGCCTCTTCTCATTACCACCGCCAGGAAGGAGGTTCAGTAGACTGAGGGGTCACACTCAGTGTTTTAGGAACAGCTTCTTCCCTTCTATCATCAGATTTCTGACAGTTCATGAACTCATGAACAGTACCTTGCTATTCCTTCTTTTTGCATAATTTATTTGTTTCTGTAATTAAGAGTAATCTCCAGTCCTTGCTCTGTACTTCAGCCACAAAGCAACAAATTTGATATAATAAATCTGTGTTTTTTATTTAGAGATATAGCATGAACAGGTCCTTCCTACCAAATGAACCACACTGCCCATCACCCCACCTATTTACCATTAGCCTAATCACAGGACAATTTTACAATGACCAATTAACCTACTAATTGGTACATCTTTGGACTGTGGGACGAAACTGAAGCACCCAGAGGAAACTCACACACTCATGGGGAGAGCATACAGAATCCTTACAGACAGCACAGGAACTGAACTCCAAACTCCGTAATGCCCCAAGCTGTCACTGCTACAGTGGCACCCACAATGCCATTATGAATGCCAGCTCAAGGAAGTCTGCAGATGCTGGAAATTCAAACAACAACACACACAAAATGCTGGTAGAACACAGCAGGCCAGGCAGCATCTATAGGGAGAAGCGCTGTCGACGTTTCGGGCCGAGAGCCTTCGTCAGGACTAACCGAAAGGAAAGATAGTAAGAGATTTGAAAGTAGTGGGGGGAGGGGGAAATGTGAAATGATAGGAGAAGACCGGAGGGGTTGGGGTGGAGCTGAGAGCTGGAAAGGTGATTGGCGAAAGTGATACAGAGCGGGAGAAGGGAAAGGATCATGGGATGGGAGGCCTCAGGAGAAAGAAGGTGGGGGGGAGCACCAGAGGGAGATGGAGAACAGGCAAACAACTAAATATGTCATTGCTCAGCATTTTATATTGATGTCATTTCATTTTGTAGATCCCCCAATGGATAGAAACCTTAACCAAGAAGGCAAGGCTTTAATATAGCAAACCCCTTTGTAAATTTAACAATCCTTCGTAGATTAATCTACCACTCACATTGCCCTTCACTTGAGCCCCACACAGTTCCTGCCTTCATCTCTTCAAAAGATCTCAAACTTATTCAGTCCCTGCAGTAGCGCTATTATGTGCTTTCAGTAGAATTGATGGCACAAATAGCACGGAGCCCGTGGTTATGTTTTTGGTAAACTTAAAAAGGATTTAAATTGATAGCTATTTTTCTTTTTTTTTCATTTCAGCTTTTGTGCCCTGGAACTTAAAAATACAATTACTGTTCTGCTTTATACTGAAAAAAATTGAAAAAAGAAACATTTGTGTTAAGAGCCAGGATCTATCCCAGATCACCAAATGCACCAAAGTATTGTATTTTTAAAGTACACTCAGTGTTATAACATGAGAAAGAGGGTAACCATTTAGTTCATAAACCAGAATATCATATTGGCCAGATAATCTGCTTTGTTTATGCTTACAAAAAAATAAGTATGTCTATCAATTTCCGTATTTTACACTCATCTCATAGTGTGTACTTGCTTGTGTTTCAACTAACTATCATTCTCAGCCTGCCCGGAACTTGCCTTCCTGGTTGTGTGGGTCTGAATGGTGGCACTGCAGCACATAAAACACTGCAGTTCACAAGAAGATACCACCCTCTGGCTTCAGAAGTAGGACTGCCTTGATAGCTTACTGACAGCACACACTGCAAGAGTTCTTTTCTATGATCTCAAGATGTGTCACACCTTGGACATTCTCTGGCTCCTGCTGGACACAAAAGCCTGAAAGCATACACCACCAGTCTTGAGGAGAGCGTCAATCCTGCTGTTATAAAAACTATTCAATTGTCCTTTTGTATAATAAGGTGGATTCTTGAGTTTGCAATCCACCTCATCGTGGTTAGCTTTTTCCTTGTATCACTTTGATGTGCTGATGTGATGATGGCAAAACAAGTTTTCCAACTTGCCTTGGTCCAAGTGACAATAGTGAACCATTTTACAAATTGCTCAGATGCATTGGATATGGCAAACATATAGCTGAGAGGTCAGATGCGAAGAATATCCTGCTCCTCAGCTCACTGCAGGAAGGAGTTGCTGCTGTATTTTGAGTCCCATATTCTACACTTCCACACTGCAGAGTGCAAGTATGGATGTCTGCATGTACTGCAACTAGTTAATGACTATCCATTAGCAAAATCTGACCAAATGTTTCTAACTGAAAGGGGAACTCTCCAGAGAATGCAATGTTCCTTTGGTGCTTCGTCAGCATGGATTATGCACTCAAAGCATAACTGGAACTTGGGTTTACAATCTACTTGGCCTTTTCTCCGTGGAGCAACAGAGGCTGAGAGGTGACTTCATAGGGGTGTGTAAGATGATGAGAGACATTGATCGGGTGGATAGCCAGAGGCTTTTAAGGTGCTTGGAAGCAGGTACAGAGGGGATGTCAGGGGTATGTTTTTCACACTAAGTATGGTGGTTGTGTGGAATGCACTGCTGGCAATGGTGGATACAATAGGGTCTTTTAAGAGATTTTTGGATAGGTACATGGAGCTTAGTAAAAGAGAGGGCTATGTGGTAGGGAAATTCTAGGCAGGTTCTAGAGTAGGTTATATGGTTGGCTGAAGGGCCTGTAATGTGCTGTAGACTTCTATGTTCCTATGAATCAGGACAAAGTTGTGTACAACTGAGGCACAGCTAAAAATAGAGCTTAAAGTGAAAGCCACCCATTTTCATAATTTCAGGAAGAATCTAATGGGTTAGAAATTTTCCTTGTATTATCAACACTAATTAAGCATTAGTGTATCAAAGTTCAAAGGCTGAAGTAAAGTTATCTCCTTCTGAAATGTTGCTGTGAAATCAGTGGAACTTTGAAAGCAGGTGTACGAGTATCTGATTTCATACTGTAAGTGCTTCTGAGGGCAAATTTTACACTGAAGAGGGTCTTACTTGTATTTCCCTACTAATTAATGTCCTCCCTGCATCTGCTACATTCCTGTAAGTTCTTGAGGAGTGAGGAAGGGTTGGAGAAGCAGGAATGACCGGTGACTTGAACCCTATTTACACTCGATCTTTCCTGGCAGGCTCCAGTAGTTAGGCAATAATATCGAAAGTGTCAATCGATTTCTGATGGGGTTTACAATGGAAAACTTTCTTAATGGAATCTGCAGCTCACTATGAATAACCCAATACAGCTGATCAGCAGGATTCCTTCAGCTACAGGATGTTACTGATGAAAGCAGTAGCTCCATAATGACACTTACAGGAATGGTTTTCATTCCAAAAGAATTGTATTGCGTTACAGTGCTAAACAATTTTGTCCTGCGTGCTAATGACAGGAAACATTCAAATGATTTTATTATGTGGCAGTCCACCATTTCACTGCAGATCACTCAATTGTGTAATAGAACAGTTCATTAGTGAACAGACATATTGCCTGAAGTCATACCTAATGACTCCTGCAGAGCATCCACAATCTTGGAATAAGAACAGATATAATGAGGCCCACGGGAGAGGAAGACTCAACTTTTGACATTTTCGAATCTTGTTTCAGGTGCTTCGGATGACCGTTGTGGAGCCAGAAAGAAATTCCACAGCTGGTGATTCATGTTGTTTTTCAGAAAGGGATTAACAGGTGCAGGGGCAGGAGGGGTAGAAGTGGAAAAGGAGATCATTCATCATGCTGCCTCACCAAAGAGACAATGACTTTTCCTCATATGCTTTTACTAAAGAACAAATTAGTAAGAAAATAAAAACAGGCGACTGTACACCTACCCCATCACATTATCATCTGATAACATACCGCTTGGATATGCACCCAGACTTATCTATCCTCAATTAGGAAAAGAAATCTATTCTCACAATATAATTTGTGATGATGGAAACTCAGTGTGTTAGACAACATCTATGTAGAGAAATGGACAGCCAATAGTTTGGGTTGAGACCCTTCATCTGGACTGAAGCATAGCTGGGAGATATTTAATATAAAATGGTGGAGGGAAGGGCTGGAAGAAGAGCTAGCAGATGACAGGAGGATTCAGTGCATTATATAGTTCCAGCTATGAAATGAAATCAGAATCAGAAACAGGTTTAATATCACTGGCATATGTCATGAAACTTGTTTGCATTATGGTGGCAGTAAAATGAAGTACATAATGAATAAATATAGAGAAAAAACATTGAATTACAGGAAGTGTATGTATAAGTAGTGAAAGAAAAACAAATAAAAAAGTAGTGAGTAATATTTGTTGGTTCAATGTCCATTCAGAAATCAGATTGCAGAAAAGAAGAAGCTGTTCCCGAATCACTGAGTGTGTGCCTTCAGGCTTCTGTACCTCCTTCCTGACAGCAACTGTGAGAAGAGGGCATGACCTGGGTGATGAGGGTCCTTAATGATGGACGCCACTTTCCTAAGGCACTGCTCCTTGAAGGTGTCTTGGATACTGCAAAAGCTAGTAGTCATGATGGAGTTTCTGCAACTTACTTGGATTTTGTGCCGTCCCCACAACCTCCCTTACCAGGAGGTGATGCAGCCACATAACACTCTCCATGGTACACTTGTAGAAGTTTTCATGTCTTTTAGTTGACAAACAAAACCTCCTCAGACTCCTAATGAAATATAGTTGCTGTCTTGCTTCTTTATAGCTGCATTAATATGTTACATCCAGGTTAAATCCCCAGAGATATTGACACCCAGGAACTTGAAATTGCTCACTCTCTCCACTTCTGATTCCTCTATGAGGATTGATTTGTGTTATCTCATCTTTCTGAACAGACAGACATACTTTATTGATCCCAAGGGAAATTGGGTTTCGTTACATTCGCACCAACCAAGAATAGTGTAGAAATATAGCAATATAAAACCCACAATCAGCTCTTTGGTCTTGTTCAGTGCAAGGTTGTTGCTGCTACGCCACTCAACTAACTGGTATATCTTGTTCCTGTACAGCCTCTCGTCACCATCTAAGATTCTGCAAACAGTGGTTGTATCATCAGCAAATTTATAGATGCTGTTTGAGCTATGCGTAGGCACAGTCACAGGTGTAGAGAGAGTAGAGCAGTGAGCTAAGCACACATCCCTGTGGTGCACCAGTGTTGATGTTAGCGAGCTGGAGATGTTATTTCCAATCCACACAGATTGTGGTCAGCAGGTTGAGGATCCATTTGCAGAGGGAGGTACAGTGGGCCTGTTTCTGTAGCTTTATAGTCAGGACTGTAGGAAAAATGGTGTTAATTGCAGAGCTATTGTCCATAAAGAGCATCCTGACATAGGTATTTGCATGGTCCAGGTGATCCAAGGCCGCGTGGAGAGCCATTGAGATCATGTCTGCTGTAGATCTAGTGTGGCAAAAGGCAAGTTGCAGTGGGTCCAGTTCCTTCCTGACCGACCCCTCAAAGGATTTCATCTTGGTAGATGCGAGTGTTACTGGACGATAGGTGTTAAGGCAGCTCACAACGCTCTCCCTGGGCACTGGTATAATTGTTGTTCTTTTGAAGCAGGTGGGAATTTCTGACTGTAAAATGAGAAATTGAATTTTTTTTTAAATACTCCGACAGTTGGTTGGCACAGGTTTCCAGAGCCTTACCAAGTACTCCATCTGGCCCTGCCATATTGCTAGGGTTCATCCTCTTGAAAGCTCATGCACATACCTTCCTGTAAAATTGTTTTATGATTTTACCATTTCTCATGCTGTTTTTTGCCAATGTACAGTATCTCACTGCTACTTTTGAAAAATCATCCTTTAAACTGTCTTGCAATAATGCTGAGTGAATGTAGCACTTCCAAAGGAGATCTTGATGAACCTAGTGTTAGTGGAAATGACATTTTCCTTCAGATAGTCTCTCAATTGCCCTGTTAAAGATTGCTAGGCTCAGGTCTGATATTGTCTGATAGACAATAGACAATAGGTGCAGAAGTAGACCATTCGGCCCTTCGAGCCTGCACTGCCATTCTGAGATCATGGCTGATCATCTACTATCAATACCCGGTTCCTGCCTTGTCCCCATATCCCTTGATTCCCCTATCCATAAGATACCTATCTAGCTCCTTCTTGAAAGCATCCAGAGAATTGGCCTCCACTGCCTTCTGAGGCAGTGCATTCCACACCCCCACAACTCTCTGGGAGAAGAAGTTTTTCCTTAACTCTGTCCTAAATGAACCACCCCTTATTCTTAAACCGTGCCCTCTGGTACTGGACTCTCCCAGCATCTGGAACATATTTCCTGCCTCTATCTTGTCCAATCCCTTAATAATCTTATATGTTGCAATCAGATCCCCTCTCAATCTCCTTAATTCCAGCGTGTACAAGCCCAGTCTCTCTAACCTCTCTGCGTAAGACAGTCCAGACATCCCAGGAATTAACCTTGTGAATCTACGCTGCACTTCCTCTACAGCCAGGATGTCCTTCCTTAACCCTCGAGACCAAAACTGTACACAATACTCCAAGTGTGGTCTCACCAGGGCCCTGTACAAATGCAAAAGAATTTCCTTGCTCTTGTACTCAATTCCCTTTGTAATAAAGGCCAACATTCTATTAGCCTTCTTCACTGCCTGCTGCACTTGCTCATTCACCTTCAGTGACTGATGAACAAGGACTCCTAGATCTCTTTGTATTTCTCCCTTACCTAACTCTACACCATTCAGATAATAATCTGCCTTCCTGTTCTTACTCCCAAAGTGGATAACCTCACACTTATTCACATTAAACGTCATCTGCCAAGTATCTGCCCATTCACCCAGCCTATCCAAGTCACCCTGAATTCTCCTAACATCCTCATCACATGTCACACTGCCACCCAGCTTAGTATCATCAGCAAACTTGCTGATGTTATTCTCAATGCCTTCATCTAAATCGTTGATGTAAATCGTAAACAGCTGTAGTCCCAATACTGAGCCCTGTGGCACCCCACTAGTCACCACCTGCCATTCTGAGAAACACCCATTCACTGCTACCCTTTGCTTTCTATCTGCCAACCAGTTTTCTATCCATGTCAATATCTTTCCCCCAATGCCATGAGCTCTGATTTTACCCATCAATCTCCTATGTGGGACCTTATCAAATGCCTTCTGAAAATCGAGGTACACTACATCCACTGGATCTCCCTTGTCTAACTTCCTGGTTACATCCTCAAAAAACTCCAATAGATTAGACAAGCATGATTTGCCCTTGGTAAATCTATGCTGGCTTGGCCCAATCCTATCACTGCTATCTAGATATGCCACTATTTCATCTTTAATAATGGACTCTAGCATCTTCCCCACTACTGATGTTAGGCTGACAGGACGATAGTTCTCCATTTTCTCCCTCCCTCCTTTCTTAAAAAGTGGGATAACATTAGCCATTCTCCAATCTTCAGGAACTGATCCTGAATCTAAGGAACATTAGAAAATGATTACCAATGCATCTGCAATTTCCAGAGCCACCTCCTTTAGTACCCTAGGGTGCAGACCATCTGGACCTGGGAATTTGTTAGCCTTCAGTCCCATCAGTCTACTCATCACCGTTTCCTTCCTAATGTCAATCTGTTTCATTTCCTCTGTTACCCTATGTCATTGGCCCATTCATACATCTGGGAGATTGCTTGTGTCTTCCCTAGTGAAGACAGATCTAAAGTACTTATTAAATTCTTCTGCCATTTCTCTGTTTCCCATAACAATTTCACCCAATTCATTCTTCAAGGGCCCAACATTGTTCTTAACTATCTTCTTTCTCTTCACATACCTAAAAAAAGCTTTTGCTATCCTCCTTTATATTCCTGGCTAGCTTGCTTTCGTACCTCATTTTTTTCTCCCCGTATTGCCTTTTTAGTTAAGTTCTGTTGTTCCTTAAAAATTTCCCAATCATCTGTCCTCCCACTCACCTTAATTCTGTCATACTTTTTTTTTAATGCTGTGCAATCTCTGACTTCCTTTGTCAACCACTGTGGCCCCTTTTCCCCCCTTTGAATCCTTCCTTCTCCAGGGATTATTTGTGTTGTATTAGTGATGTATTAGTGTTGGAGAGGTTCTCAAGAAAGCAAACCGACTTAATACTAAAGTTCAGTGTGGTTACTGGCACAGTCAGGCTGATTGTGGTTAATCCTTCTACTCACAATTTTAACTTGCACAAAGCCTGACTATTTGGCTTTGTCCCTCACTATCACTATTATGCAACTTGGCAAAATCTGTTAACCATCATATTATTCCAAAAGCTAAGCTCACATTCGAATGTTTTCTGCACTGTTGAGAGAGTACAATGATGCTCCAGCTGTATTCCATTAAGTGGTGTACAAATTGATGATTCTGATAGATAGAGAGAAACTGTTTATTCAAACTACTGTCCAGAACAAAGACAGCATCATTAAATTGTCAACCCTGTTGATGTCAGGAAACACCAAAGCTGTAGAGGCTATATGTCTATTGAGAAGTGAGATAGTCTAATTTTTTAATTGGCAAAAATTAAAAAATTGAAAGCTACAAAATTCAAGTGCCCATTTAGAATTTGTGTTTAGATGAGAGTGATCTAATTGAATTGTGGACTATGTCCGAAAGTGCGTAGAGCCTGCAAAATCTTTCTCTGTTTCAATGAGCCAATACAAGGTCAATGGACATATTCTCAAACAGACCTCGAAGTCTTCTACTAACGTAGCAGTAGTGGAAGTCTCACTAACTTACTGATGGGTTATGGATTGCAAAAGATTGGTCAGACCAGCTAGATTTTGCTGGGGTTAAAATGGGACATCACATTGTTTCTCTCTTTAAATCGTTGGGTTTTCCCAGGAGGAAAGATAGCTGGCAGAATGCTTTCTGGATGTTTGCAACAATTGTAAGACATCAGTATAAAAGGATAGCAAGTCTTAAGAATCAGTTGAAAGATCTCAGCCAGCATATATTATTCTGAGTGAATCACTATTGGTAGCTTAGAGTTGGCCTACAAAATTAGAAGATATGAATATATAGATAGCTTGTCAGCTAATGAAAATACAGATTCTAGAGGCGGCTTGAAGGGCCTATTGGGAACATGAACCCATTAAGGTTCAGGCCATGTTGAGATGGAGCGATGATCCTACTGTGGGTTGGGAGATGGGGAGCTCTGACTGGATAATGAAAATGAGGGAAAGAATAGCATTCACCCCTTGGTTTAATCCTTGAGATGATTGCCCTCTCCTTCGTGTGTTTGAAACAGTACGGGCCAGGCCAGTGATTATGTGTTCCCACACCCTCCATGAGGGATATCGGCCTGCAGCTTCTTCCTCTTCAGAGCAGGATGGGGAAGAGGCTCAGGAATATGTGGGGTATGGTGTAATGGACACCTTCGACACAACAGAATTCTTCTCTAAGAATTAGTGAGTTTAGGGGATAAGTAGAGACAAAAGGCTGGAGAGTCTTAAGCTGCATAGTTTATTGAGGTTATGGGATGGGGGGTATAGTGGTTGAATAGTGAGGGAGAGGGGTTAGATAGTGATCCTAGCAGAGAGGTGAGTGCCTTAGGGAGCCCACTGTACCAACACACAATCAATAACACCATGACAACACTATTTGCTTCCCCTGAGTATAATACATACTATGGATTTGGGTAACAGCAGCAGTTAAACATGGGTATCCCACTCTTACTGAATGGACTATAAAACCCCAAGCCAAGTGGAACACAGTAGAGGAGGGTACTAAAGTTCTGTGCCAGTGGGGTCTTATCACAGAAATATACCATGATATTGTTAGCCCACCAGAGAATGTTGAAAGAACTTCTGGAATGGTGGGACATGTGGTTACAGAGGCAGTTTTCCCAATAAAAGGGGTAGTGCTGTCTTTATTAGAACCAGCAGATGGTCATCCGTTAAGTACAGCAATTCAATTATTACAAGGTTTAGAGTATGTAGAAGAGGGTGCCCATAGCCAGGTACGAAAGTTAGATAAGCAGATGGGGAGCGGGGATACTGCATGTCTTGTAAATAAATGTTTTTAGCTTTGCTTAAAGCTGGGGTTCCAGAGGAGCAGGTAAATGAGGTGTCAAACCCCATTCTGTATGCAATGTAGAAATACTGTCAGGAGAAGCAAGAAAGGGAGACTGTTGAGAGAAGGGTCATTCTTCAAGTCCTCTGCAGATAAGGGTTTCTTTCATCCTCTACCAGATTTCTCGTAGTCCATTCAGGGGTCCCTGCGAAGGATATCGGTTCGCCAGCACCGGCAATTGGGGTGGTTATTACATTTGCACCTCGTGGTTGTGGAGAGGAGGACATTTGACCTGCATCCTTCTTCCCTGTAAATAGAGTATGAATACAGGCAGTCTCCGGGTTACGAACGAGTTCCGTTTCTGAGTCTGTCTTTAAGTTGGATTTGTACATAAGTCGGAACAGGTACATCCGGTATTATTTAGCGTCAGTTAGTCAAACGTTTGTCAATAAAATTGATGCACCATCAATAACTCACGCTGAGACGTAGGAAACGAGGTATCGGCTTTTATTGACTGGAAGAATGAACAACACTACATCCTGGGGAATGAGGCAGAGCAACAGGCCACAGTCGCCTTTATACAGGGGTCTGTGGGAGGAGCCACAGGAGCAGTCAGCAGGGGTCTGTGGGAGGAGCCACAGGAGCAGTTCAGACAGGTATATCTAGTTCACCACAGTATAGTATATATTTTACCTTTCTATGCATATAAAACACTTAAGAAATGTATGTATTTCAATAATTAAACCACTGCGTTGCTTAGCAATAATTGTAGCTTTCATCAGGGCAGGGCCTTTCACATGCTCCATTATTCTCACTTTATCCTTTAAAATTGTTCCAATCATTGACCGACTGTAACCTAATGCTTTTCCAATGACTGATGACATTTTACCTCTTTCCAAATGCTTTATTATTTCTACTTTATTTTCAATCGTGATCGCTTCCCGTCAATGGAACATAAACACTGCGGGTGGCGGCTCTCGAGCTCTGCCAGCTCCCAAGCTCCGCTAGGTCCTAAGGACCACCGCACTGAAATCCCCGGGTCCGAAATTACACCGCACTGAGACAGGTTAGATGGGACAAGTGGGGGCTGTGCTGGGTTTGGGTATTTGATCCTCCACAATATTCCACGTGGGAATTTAAACTAGAGGTGGCAGTGTTTTTTTTACGAGGTCGAGTTGTGAGCTCGGCATCAACCCAGCATGGATGCATGGATGGACAGCGCACTCGGGAACGGTCTATCATTGGATCGAACTTGGAAACCTCCGTTCTCGAGCCCGGCGCTGATCTCACTGAGCCGCCAGCCAACCAGAAAAGGTGGGGGGGGGGGGGGGGGCGGGGTCAAGGTAAATCTTGCTAAGAAAAATTTAAGCCAAATACAAGATTACACACTCAACACATTACAACGGCAACAACTTAAAATGGCGGACAGCGTCGCGATACAACTTAAAATGGCGGACGGCGTTCTCCTTTCTTGGTTCGTAAGTAAGAGTTGTTCGTAAGTCGGACGTTTGTAACTCGCGGACTACCTGGAATTTGCATGTAGAGAAATGTGAGGTGTGGCCACACACATCAGTTTGCGCATGTGTATGTGTGTACACGCGTGCGTATGAGAACTTTGCCTTGAAGAGACTGTGAATGTGTTGGGCCCTGTCAATTTGCTATTTCCTTGTCAGTTGTTCTCTGATAAGTGCTGTTTTTCTGTGAGAATTAGCTGTCCCTTTTAAGTTTTTGCAGTTCCATACAAAGTTTTAAAAGAAGAGGAGTACAGCCTGGGCTTTGTGTTTTGTGTTCTGATCTGTTATGTGTTTATTGTGTCTTAATCTGTTCCTTTGTCACTTGTTTCTCCATGGTTTTTGTAATTGGTTTTAAAAATGACTCACAGTGGACATATAAGATTTCAGTTGAAATTTGGTAGAAATTTGGGCAACTTTATTCCAGATATGAGATGCCCACATTTCAAAGGGAATTGAGCATTTGGGGATCAATTCTTGTAGTTCTATTGTTCTTGTGTTTTCTAAGTATCCCGTAAGTAATCAGGAGTGAGGGCATTTGTATCTCCCTGCGTCACAGAATGACAAAGTGGTAGTTGCCAAATTGTGGTAGGAGCTCCTGTTTTACATTCCTGTGGATGATGTTTGAATTTGCACAATGGACTAACAGTTAAGATTACTGAATTTGTATGAAGACTCCGTGTACATCACAGAAGGGATGCCTCAGACATCGATCCCTTTGATGACAAAGAAAAGACTGTTTGGGGAAATTATCTGGCATCTCAGGTTTTGACTTTCTGTTTTGGAGGGGAGGCTGTGAGGGTGTAGTCTGTTCCAGCCAAACCTTGACCCAGAGTATGGTAACAACTTTAAGGGACATGAGCTTTAATAACCTTGGTGGATTAAGTGCTTTAAGGGCTGGTATTTCCCTACAAACCCTTCATTTAATTGGAATGTCCTGACTTTTAAAGTCCTGACTCTTAGAGTGATTTCTGCACCTGACAAAGTATAGGTGTAGGTAGTATGTTGAGTATAGGTACAAAGTGCAAGGTGGATGGCAAGTGTGAGCAAGTGCAGTATCCTGGGACAGCTGTGTCTATGCCCAAATGGTGTTGTGAAGCTGGGTACTTGGCAGAAGCTGAATGGCACTAACTGGATATGCATTTTCTAGGCCTACCCGTTGTTCCCACAGGGTGGTGCAGTTGATATGTGGTGCTGTTTGTAAGTCACCCCAGTGTTCTGGATGAGCACCTTGCCCGTGCTGGTCAGTAAGAGGGCTATTACAAAGGAAGGGTGTTTTGAATGATAGCCTTTCTCAGCATGGTATGGCTAGACTGTCCTGGTGCCTTGGACTGCCTTTGTTCTTCCTTGTTGGGTGAAACTCAGACTGAGTTCTTTTGTGTATCAAGAGTAACTTCAGTTAGCCTAGATTTTGCATTGTTTTCCTGAGCTCTTCTTCATTTTTCTGGTTGATTTTGTAATAAATCTCCAGTTTTCTTTGAATTGCCAAAGTCTCTGTAATTCCTGCACTTTAGTTTACTCGTGACCCTCACATGTGCCAACAATGTCCATATTCCTCCGATCCTTTCTTGTTCATGTACTTATCCAAATGTCTTTTAAATTACCTGCCTCAACCACTTTGCCTGGCAGCTGCACTGTATGACAAACTTAAGTTTTGTATGCAGAACTTGTCCTTCAGGTCCCTTTTAAATCCTTCCGCTCTCATCTTTCGGCTCTCTTTTCCAGGGTATAAGACTGTGTACATTCACTCCATCTGTGCCCCTTATGATTCAATACACCCCCATAAAGTCACTGCTTGGTTTCCACTTTGGTTTATAAACAGTTCACAATCACGGAACCCTGTGGTAACCTAAGCGTGGCCGGCGCCTAGAATATGGAAGATAAAAGGATGGTCACACTTTTTGACATCAATATCACATGTGGAGGGAAGGACTAACTGATGATGCTCTCCCATTTGCCTGCTGTTATTGTCCTGGATGGTAGAGATTGAGTGTTCGGGGCAGGGGGAGGTGGTGCTGTGAAATAAGCCCTGGTGAATTGCTGCACTGCAGATTATAGGAGGCACGTTCTTCAGCCAGTGTGCTGTTGATCACGGAGTGAACATTGAGGGCAGTAAGTGGTAGTTTTGGCCTGGGTGGTGTTGAACCTCTTGAGAGCAGCTAGAAGTGACCTCATGCAGGCATGTGGTGAGTATTCATTGAATTCCTGGTCTGTGCCTCGTAAGGTGGTAAAGGCTATGTATGGTCAGGTGAGTTATCAACTAGAAGATATTCAGCTTCTGACCTGATTTAGTTGCCTTAGTATCAGTACAGCCAATTTTCTTTTTGTTTTCTTGGTGCTCCAGGTTTTCTTGAGCAAGTTTCTCAGTAAGGCACTGTCAGCATAGTATAGGACACTTGAGGATGACACATAAAACTGGGAAAAGCTTTCCACATTAGGTTATAAGTAACCTAATACCTAGTATCGACTCTGCTCCGTCAATCATGGCTGATCTTTTTTTTTCTCTTCTCCTCAACCCCAGTCCCCATAATCTTTGATGCCATGTCCATAAGACCATAAGATATAGGACCAAAAGTTGGGCATTCAGCACATCATGTATGCTCTGGCTGAACAATTCTTCCAGTCATCCCAACTCTCATGCCTTTTCCCCATACCCTTTGATGCCCTGGCTAATCAAGAACCGATCTATCTCTGCCCTAAATGCACCCAATGACTTGACCTTCACACCAACTCATACCAACAAATTCCACAGATGTACCACAATCTGACAAAAGTAATTTCTCCGCATCTTTGTTCTTAATGGACATCCTTCAATCCTGAAGTTGTGCCTTCTTGTTCTAGACTCCCCTACCATGGGAAACATCCTTTTCACATCTACTCTGTCTAGGTCTTTCAACATTTGAAAGGTTCCAAGGAGATCCCACTTCATCTTCCAGTAGAAGTGGTAGAGGCAGGTTTGATATTGTCATTTAAAAAAAAAATTGGATAGGTATATGGACAGGAAAGGAATGGAGGGTTATGGGCTGAGTGCAGATCTGTGGGACTAGGTGAGAGTAAGTGTTTGGCATGGACTAGAAGGGCCGAGATGGCCTGTTTCCGTGCTGTAATTGTTATATGGTTATATATGGTTAAGTATGAATGGTGTAACCTTCCCATCTGTTCAGATCTTCTTTACATGTTTTCATTCTACTATATTGTTATGAGAAGGGTGTTCATTAAGCATTAGCATTTTCCATATTGGGCCCCTGTGGCTCAGATCTGTTGGTTCCTTGGTGGAAAGTGAGCATTCACCCAACCATCACCGAGAGCAGTTTGCACACTCAGAATCAGAATCAAGTTTAATTTCACCAATCAGGTCGTGAAATTTGCTAACTCACTCTCCCCTTCTCAGATCTCCATGCTCTTTTCTTCAGCTCTCTGTGAAAACCTCTCCTGCAATAACATTTCAGAAGCTCCTTTTGCTGGATGAGGGTTGTGGAAATGGTGAGGCCTTGTGAGTGGGAGGTGTGGAGGTGAATGGGAAGAATTGTAGAAAACAAAAGGTATAAATTAGGCTTTGGATACTGTTGGAGGAGATGTTGTAGCAGAGGAAAGCCGCAGTGCTCAGGTCAGAGTTTGGCTCTGTGGTTCAGAAGCAATGTGGGGGGGGGGGGGGTGTCAAAGAGACAAGTTGTAGTGATAGGGGATTTGATGGTGGGGGAACAGAAGGGAACTTCTGTGGATGAGAACAAGATTCCTGAATGGTTGTTGCCTCAGGTGCCAGGGTCGGGGACATCCCAGAACGAGTCCGCAACATAAATTTCAGCTTGAATTTTCTGAAAGGGATCTAAACCCACAAACTCTGATGTGGACCCATTTACAGATTATTTTAAACACTGTTCCATTCTAGACTAGTAGACTGATTCTAGGGAATCAGGTCGAATGTTAACACAGAAATATCTATCAAGCACAGAATGATTTGCCAGACATGTAGATACAACAGTGATCCCTGGAACTGATCAGCTCTCAGGTGAATAGAACTAACTGCTGACAGAATAGGCTGATCTAGTTATTAACAAACCAATTTCCATTTTTCCAAATATTCACTGACAAACCTAGTACTCTCACAACTACAGCAGTTGAATCTAGACTGGAAAAAACAAATGTCCAAGGGATTATTCTGTAACTTCATTAGGAGATAGTGGAATGTACTGTATGTTTACCCCAGAAATAGTCAGACAGAATTCTCAATTTGCAGTTGCACTCAGAATAGCTCACCAGACTGAACCACCTTATGAGGCAGAGAAGCCTATAAAATTATGAGAGTCTAAAATGTTTGGACAGCAGTAACCGTTCCGTGAATACAAGCCTTCAATTGCAATAGTATATATATCCAAGGTAAGAAAACAAAGGGTTGAAGAAGTGTTCTTTTATCCCCCACCTCAAGAGTAGTGGGAGCTTGGAACTCATCAGACCAAAACTCTTGTCACTTTCAACTTGCTGACCCAGAACTAGGGATTAGAGTGAAAAGCGATTTCGAGGCAACACTGTGAAATTAATTGTCTCCTTCTACACAATTGCAACCACCTAAGCAAAGCTGACCCATTTGGTAACAATTTCCCTTTGAAACCTGTGGTCTCATTTTTGCATGGCATTAAGATTCCCAAAAAAAGCATTTGATATATTTCTATGTTAATTAGGTCATGTCAATCTCACTATAAAAAGAAACTTCAAAAATTCTGCAGGAGTGTTAAAACAGAAGTTATTGGAATCTTTTTCAAGTCAGATATGAGAAAATAGCGAATATATTTGGAAACCGATCATTCAAATGAAATTGGCCCTTGAATAATGAGGTCAAGCCATCTTGCCTGTGGTCATGTTTGGCCATGTGAGATCTGGCATCTCTGGGAACCACTGATGAATCTACTTGTCTGATGAAGCTTTCACCATTTGATGAATTTCTCTGTCAAACGTTGACCTCCTTGCCCTTTACTTAGTCAGAATTGAAAAGCTGCAATAAATAACAGAGCAGTAACTTTCTAGAGGAATGAAACAAAACTTTCACAACCATTTGTGCCTATGGTGCCTGCATTGTTCTAATTGTGTCTATGAAAATGAGTGGATCTTAATGTTATTTTCAAAATATGCAATGAACAAATATTTGGCCCAACGCTCTTTACACATCTGAAAGAATTATGTATTGGAGCGCATGTATATATTCTCACTCCTACGCTAATTTTAATTTTGTTCCAGCAGTAAGTTAAAAATATTTTTTGGCTTATGTGTCTTCATCAAAGATAAGGGTTATACCCCTATAAGTGTGATAGTGCAGGAGAGAGTGCAAAGGAGTCTCCAAATGCAGGGTCTGTAACTGAAATGATGGCATTCCTTTTCCTCTCACAAGTACTGAACCCACTGAGTTTTTTCCTGCAGGTTGTCTGTTACTGCAGAGGATGTCGCTTGAAATTGAATGTTTCAGTTATGAGGAAAGATTGGAGAGGCTGGCTCTGTTTCCCATTCAACAGAGGAGGTTGAGAGAGTATATGTTTGAGATATATAAAATTACGAATGAACGATGATCAAGGGTAGACTGCAGAAAATGTTTCCACACACAGAATATAGAATTATAAATCATAGAACATAGAACAGTACAGCGTAGGAACAGGCCCTTCGGTCCAAAATGCCTGTGCTGACCTTGATGCCAAACAAAACTAATCCCAAATGGCTACACATGATCCATATCTCTCATTCCTTTCATGTTCATGAGTCTGTCTAAATACCTAATTCAATGCCACTATCATGTCCATTTCCATCACCAACCCTGGCCTTGGCAAAACATTCCAGATATCTACTACTCTCTGTGCAAAATACTTAGCTCCACATACTTCCCTCAATGTTTCCTCCTCTCACTTTAAAGCCGTGCCCTCTGGATTTTGACATTTCCATTCTACGGTAAATACTCTTAACTATCTATAACTATGCCTATCATAATTTTATAAGCTTCTGCCAGGTTTTCTCTCGACCTCCCAAGCTCCAGAAAAAGCAGTCCAAGTTTGCCCAACCTCAGAGGTAGATAAAACCAGAGGACAAAGATTTAGGGTAAGGGATAATAAATTCAGATGGAGAGGTCTGAGAGGGACATTTTTCATCCAGAGAGTGGTGAACACTTGGAATTTACTAATGGAGAATGAAGTGGAAGCAGAGTCACTAAGAATGTTTAAGAAGTGTCTGGACAAGCATTTGATTTGACTCAGTATGGAGGTCTATGGACTAAGTGCTGGAAGGAGGGATTAATATGCATGGGTTTCCATAGGTTGGCATGGAAATGGTGGGTTGAGTGACCTGTCCCATGTTGTATGTGTATATGACCCCATAATATTTTATCACAATTACAATAATTATAGAAAATCACTTTCTTACAAAGGTGAAACCTGAAGGATGTCGCGTAATAAGGAGTGAGAAATAAGTTGCAGTTCTATGAAGTTCTGCTGAGTGTACCAACCACTCTTCCTGCTTCCAGATTGCTTCTGTGTCAGTAGAGATAACTCTTGATTATCTAGGACCACTTGCTTAATAGCATTAGTCCATGGCATAAAAAAGGTTGGGAGTCCCTGATCTAGGGTCAAGGAAGAAAACACATTTACAAATAATGCATAAAAATATATAGATAATGCAAAGGATGATGTAAAACTCTTAAGAGGTATCATGGATTTTGCATAAAATTTTATCATTTGTTAAAATACAGTACTCTGTTTAAGGCATCTTACGTTGTTATATTTTTTTTCAAATTCCTTTTACACCAAGTTCCTTCTACATAAGACCATAACAAACAGGGACAAAATTGGGCCATTCAGCCCATCAATTGTAGTCTACCATTCAATCATTGCTGATTTTTCTTCATCAACCTCACTCTCCCGCCTTCTCCCAATAAACCTTAACCTTCTTACCAATCAAGAACCTATTAACTTCTACCTTGAATGTACCCAATTACTTGGCCTCAATGGCTCTCTGTGGCAACAGATTCACCACCTTCTGGCTGAAGAAGTTCCTCCTCATCTCAGTTATCTTTATTCTGAGGCTTGGCCATCAAGTTCCAGACTCTCCCACGAATGAAAATATCCTCTTCATGTCCACCTTGTCCGGGCCTTTCAGCATTTGGTAGGTTTCAATAGTCAAAACTGAATGCTTCCTTGTGCAGACATACAGTGGCTATAAAAATTATTCACCCCACAGGCATTTTTCATATTTTATTGTTTTATAACATTGAATCACAGTGGATTTAATACACACAGAATGCTGCAGGAACTCAGCAAGCCAGGCAGCATCTATGGAAAAAAGTACAGTAGACGTTTTGGGCCGAAACACTTTGGTAGGAAAACCTTCGAAGGGTTTTGGCCCAAAACGTCAACTGTACTTTTTTCCGTAGATGCTGCCTGGCCTGCTGAGTTCCTCCAGCATTTTGTGTGTGTTGCTTGGATTTCCAGCATCTGCAGACTTTCTCTTCATAGTGGATTTAATTTGGGTTTTTGAGCTGATCAACAGAAAAAGTCTCATTCATGTCGATGTGAAAATAGATCTCTAAAAAGTAATCTAAATTGATTACAAATATAAAACACTAAATAATTGATTGCACAAGTGTTCACTTTCTTTTATATGACACACCAAATCAAATCTGGTGCAGCCAATTAACAGACAGACAGACAGATATACTTCATTGATCCCGAGGGAAATTAGGTTTCATTACAGCTGCACCAACCAAGAATAGTGAAGAAATATAGCAATATAAAACCATAAATAATTAAATAATAATAAGTTAATCGTGCCAAGTGGAAATAAGTCCAGGACCAGCCTATTGGCTCAGGATGTCTGACAATCCGAGGGAGGAGTTGTAAAGTTTGATGGCCACAGGTAGGAATGACTTCCTATGACGCTCAGTGTTACATCTCAGTGGAATGAGTCTTTGGCTGAATGTACTCCTGTGCCTAACCAGTACATTATAGAGTGGATGGGAGTCATTGTCCAAGATGGCATGCAACTTGGACAGCATCCTCTTTTCAGACACCACCATCAGAGAGTCCAGTTCTACCCCCGCAACATCACTGACCTTACGAATGAGTTTGTTGATTCTGTTGGTGTCTGCTACCCTCAGCTTGTTACCCCAGAACACAACAGCAAACATGATAGCACTGGCCACCACAGCCTCATAGAATATCCTCAGCATCGTCCGGCAGATATTAAAGGACCTCAGTCTCCTCAGGAAATAGAGATGGCTTTGGTTTTAGAAGTCACTTAATTAGTTAAATGGAAATCACCTGTGTTTCAATTGATTGTAGTAAAAATACACCTGTGTCTGGAAGGTCCAAATGCTGGTGATCAGTATCCTGGCAAAAACTACTCTATGTGGACAAAAGAACACTCCAAACAACTCCATGAAAACATTATTGAAATGTACAAGTCAGGAGATAGATGCAAGGACATTCCCAAGTCACTGAATATCCCTTGGAGAACAGTTAAGTCAATCATCAAGAAATGGAAAGATAATGGCCCAGCTGTAAATCTGCTGAGAGCAGGCTGTCTTCAAAAAACAAGTGACAGTATAAGAAGGGGACTAGGAAGGGAGGCCACCTAGAGACCTATGACAATTCTGGAGGAGCTACAAACTTCAGTAGCTGAGATAGGAGAGACTGTACGTACAACAATTGTTGCCCAGTTGATTCACCAGTCACAGCTTTATGTGAGATTGGCAAAGAAAAAGCCACTGTTGAACAAAACTCACATAAAATCTCAGCTAGAATTTGCCAGAAGGCACATGGGAGACTCTGAAGTCAGCTGGAAAAAGGTTTTATGGTCTGGTTAAACCAAAATTGAAATTTTTTGACTGTCAGACTAAACGCTGTTTGGCATAAGCCAAACACTGCACGTCATCAAAAACACACCATCCTTACCATGAAAAATGGGGGAGGCTGCACCATACTGTGAGGATGCTACCCTTCAGCAGGCCATGGAAGGCTTATGAAAGTAGAGGGTAAAATGAGTGCAGCAAAATACAGGAAAATCCTGGAGGAAAACCCAATCCAGTATGGAAGAGAACTGTGACTTGGGAGAAGATCTGTTTTCCAGCAAGACAATGACCCCAAGCAAAAAGCCAAAGCTACACAGGAATGGCTTACAAACAACAAAGTTAATGTCCTGGAGTGGCCAAGTCAGAGTCCAGAGCTGAATCCAATTGAGAACTTATGGATGGACTTGATAAGGACTGTTCACTCACAATCCCCATGCACTCTGACAGAGCTTGAGCAGTTTTGTAAAGAAAAATGGGGGGAAATTGCAGTATCCAGATGTGCAAAACTGATAGAGGCTGTAATTGCTGCCAAAGGTGCATCTACTAAATACTGACTTGAAAGGAGTAAATAATTACGCAATCAATTATTTTGTCTTTAATAATTGTAATACTTTTAGATGAATTTGTAGAACTTTGTTTTCATTTTGAAATGAAAGAGTCTTTTCTGTTGATCAGTGTCAAAAAGCCAAACTAAATCCATTGTGATTCAATGTTGTAAAGTAAAAAAACATGAACATTTGCAGTACAATAAAACTCTGGTATGGCTATGTTTCATGACAAGCTTTATGGTGCTCTGACACAGGGGACTTGTCGCATTCTTGTTCCCCTGACCTGGAACATCTAATAGTTAAGTGCTGACCATTCTACTTGCCAAGAGAATTCTTCTCCATGATCCTGACCACAGTTTACATACTGCCAAATGCCAATGTTAAGCATGTACTTGAGATACCGAGTACAGCGATCAGCAAACAAGAAACAGCTTACTCCCGTGCCTTCCAGATCATTGTCAGAACTTCAGTCAGGCTTGTTTGAAGAAATCTCTGCCCAAATGTCAACAATATATCATTTGTAGCACTAAGGGTCCCAACACACTTGACTGCTGATGTACTACGATCAGGAGTGCCAACTATTCCATACATAGACAGCATTTCAGGACACACTTGACTGTCCTCCTCTTCCTCCTTGCATCAGGCAGAGGCTAAAGAGAAAGTCTACAGGGATAAGGCCATGGGAGGAGAAGAGCTGCTATGGGATTGCTTCAAGTCAGTAGACTGGGCTGTGATCATGGACTTATCAAAACAAATACTCCAGACGAATGTGTCCCCACAATATCATTCAGAGTCTTCCTTAACTTGAAGCCCTGAATGAACAAGGTGATCTGCAATGACCAATAGTTACTCTATTGTAAGGGAGCTTTAACTACAGGAAGAGTTAGTTCATTAGTTACAACTAATGTAAGAGTGCTTTAAATACAGAGTACAATAAAGAATGCACTGCAGAGTTTAATAAGCACATCTCATGACCAGACTATGTAACAGTTTCTTCCCCCAAGCTATCAGACTCCTCAACACCCAGAACCTGGACTGATGCCAACTTACTGCTCTCTACTGTGCCTATTGTCTTGTTTATTATTTATTGTAATGCCTGCACTGTTTTGTGCACTTTAAGGAGTCCTGGGTAGGTCTGTAGTCTAGTGTAGTTTTTTTTTCTGTGTTTTTACGTAGTTATGTGTAGTTTTTGTACTGTTTCATGCAGCACCATGGTCCTGCACAACATTGTCTCATTTTTACTGTGTACTGTACCAGCAGTTATGGTCGAAATGACAATTAAAAAGTGACTTGACTTGATCAGTTTGGTAGGTTATAATAATAGTGCATCAACTATAATAAGATCTTAAGAGCATTAAGCTCACAAGAGTACAAACTGTATTAACTGGCTAATGTGTACTAACACCCCATAACCTACAATTAATTTAGTAAGAAAATATTAAATATAGATAGAGAACTGTAGTAACTCATGGTAAACAAATCATGCATAAATTTGGATCATTGGCCTCTCCTAGAGAATGTGGGAGCTGTACGGAAGAGACTGATTGTATCCAAACTGGAAGGGAACTAATATCCTCGTGGGAACATTTGCCCATGGTGCACTGGGAGGTTTAAACTTGAGTTGCAGGGGCATTGGAACCAGAGTGCCAGAAAACTTAGTGGAGAGGTTGTGGAGACAGATGTTAAGACCTCAAAGTCAGGAATTGAAAGGTTGAGCATGATGCGACTGATGTCCTGAGCTTCATATATTTCAATGCAAGAAGCGTCAGACGAAAGGCAGATGAGATTAGGGCATGGATCAACACTTAGAATTATGATATTGTAGCCATTAGTGAGACTTGGCTGCAGGATATAGAGGACTGGCAGCTCAATATTCTGAGAGTTCCATTCTTTTAGATGTAACAGAGCGGGAGGGATTAAAGGAGGAGGGATGGCATTACTCATTAGGGAAAATGTCACGGCAGTGTTCAGTCAGGACAGATGGATAACTCATCTAGTGAGGCATCATGGGTGGAAATGAGAAATTAGAAAGGTATTACCATGTTAATGAGACTATATTATAGGCTATTCAACAGTTTATTGGATTTAGAGGAACAAATTTGTAGAGAAATCACAGACTGGTGCAAGAAATATAGGAACATAGGGTTGTTATAGTAGGCGATTTTAACTTCCCACGTATTAACTGGGACTCCAATACAGTAGAAGGACTAGATGGGAGAGAGTTTGTCAAATATGTTCAGGAAGTTTCATTATCATTACGTAGAAGTCCCAATGAGAGAGTGTGCAATATTGGATATGCTATTAGGGAATGAGACAGGGTTGGTGACAGAAATTTGTGTAGGGGAACACTTTGAATCTAGTGACCATACTGCATTAGTTTCAAAGTTAATATGCAAAAATATAGGTTTGGTCCGCGGGTTGAGATTCTAAATTGGAGAAACGTCAGTTTTGATGGTACATGATCTTGCAAGTGTGGATTGGGACAGGTTGATTTCTGCAAAGGTGTACTTGGTAAATTGGTGACCTTCAGAAGTGAAATTTTGAGAGTGCAAAGCTTGTATGTACCTGTCAGAATAAAAAGTAAAGATATCAAGTGTAGGGACTTGGCTTTCAAGAGACTCTGGTTTTAAAAAAAGGAGGTACATAGCAGATATAGGCAGATAGGACCAATGAGGAGCTTCTGGAGTATAAGAAATGCAAGAGGACATTAAAGAAAGAAATGGTGAGCAAAAGGGATACATGAAATTGCCCGAGCAGACAAGGTGAAGGAGAATTCTAAGGGATTTTACAGATATGTTAAGAGCAAAAAGACTGTAAGGGACAAAATTAGTCCTCCAGAAGATGAGAATGGTAATCCATGTGTGGAGCCAAAAGAGATGGGGAGATTTTTTTTTTTGCATCTGTTATTTACTCAGAAGACTGGAAAAGAGTTTGTAGAAGTGAGGCAAAATGGCATTAACTTTATGTAAACTATACAGATTACAGAGGAGGAAGTTTTGCTGTTCTGAAGCAATCAGGGTGGATAAATCCCCACGGCCTGATATAATGTTCCTTCCGACCCTATGGGAGGGCGGTGTGAAAATGGCCAGGGCTGAGCAGAGATATTTAAGTCATCCTAACCAACAGAAGAGGTACCAGAGGATTGGAGGATAACCAATGTTGTTCTGCTGTTTAAAAAAGGCTATAAACATAAATGAGGAAATTATGATAGGGGATGTCTGACATCTGTTTTCGGAATGTTATTGGAAGGTATTCTAAAGGACAGGATATATAAGTATTTGCACAGATGTGGACTGATTAAGGATAGTCAGCAAGGTCTCGTGCATGGTAGGTCATGCCGAACCAATCTTACAGAGATTTTCGAAGAAGTTACTAGGAAAGTGGATGAATGCAACACAGTGGATGTTGTTTACATGTACAACAAGATATTTGATAAGGTCCTGCATGTGAGATTAGTCACTTGGCATTCAGGATTAGGTAGTGAATTAGATTAGACATTGGTTTTTGTGGCAGAAACCAGAGAGTGGTAGTAGATGGTTGTCTCCCTGATTGGATGCTTGTGACTAACGGAGTGCCACAAGGATCGGTACTGGGTCTGTGGCTGGTTGTCATCTGTTTAACACTTCAGATGATGATGTGGTTAACTGGATCAGCAAATTTGCAGATGACACAAAAATTGGAGATTAGTGGATAGTGAGGAAGGCTATCAAAAATAACAAAGGTTTCTGCATCATCTGGGAAAATGGACTGAAAATGGCAGATGGAATATAATGTGAGGTGTTGCATTTCAGTTGGACCACCCAGGGTATGTCTTCTACAGTTAACGGCAGAGTACTGAGGAGTTTGGTTAGAACAAAAGGATCTGGGAATACAGGTTCATAATTCATTGAAAGTGGTGTCACTGGTAGATAGGGCAATGAAGAAAGGCTTAGGCATATTGGCCTGCATAAAGCAAAGTACTGAGTACCAGAGATGGGATGTTATGTTAAAGTTGTTCAGACATTGGTGAAACCTAATTTGGAGTACCGTTTTGGTCACCTACCTAAAAGTACTTTAAGTCGTAAACAAGGTTTAAACTGTCCAGAGAAAACTTACAAGGATGTTGCTGGGTTTGGAGGACCTCAGTTATAATGAAAGATTGAATAGGTTAGGACTGTATTTCTTAGAAGGTAGAAGATTGAGAGGAGATTTGATAGAGGTATACAAATGAAATTCCTTTTTACCAGGTGTCATAGAAACATGGCTGGTTAGCCCCTCGCTACCAAGCCGATGGACTCAGTGGTGTGAAAACCACCTTTCTCGAACACCATACATCTAGGCTTGATATGACCTGGGTCCCACCAGACCAGGGGTGTCGGGATATTTTGACCACTCACACCCCAATCTGAGCAAATACTGTGTAGATGCTGCCCATTTGCAATTACCCATTGGCAAGAAATAACAGATCGTACACTGCATGCAATTATAAAGGAAGTATATTTACAAATTTCAGCTTTATCTAACAGTTAGTAGGAAGAAGAAAAAAAATTAAAATGACCCACAATAGTTAACCCAGTCCAAATGTGCATATAAATACTGGACTTAAGGTGTTATACTTAAATGCATGCAACATAAGGAATAAGGTGGATGATTTTGTCGTACAGCTACAGATCGGCAGGTATGATGTTGTGGCCATCACTGAAACGTAGCTAAAGGATGCATCTAAAGGCAAATGCAATGTTGGCATTCATTTCTAGAGGAATAGAATATAAGAGCAGGGATGTGATGTTGAGGCTATATAAGGCACTGATAAGATCTCACTTGGAGTACTGTGTGCAGTTTTGTGCTCCTTATTTAAGAAAGGATGTGCTGACATTGGAGAGGGTTCAGAGAAGATTCACTAGAATGATTCTGAGAATGAAAGGGTTAACATATGAGGAACGTTTGACCGCTATTGGACTGTACTCCTTGGAGTTTAAAAGAATGAGGGGGGACCTCATAGAAATATTTCAACTGTTAAAAGGCATGGACAGAGTGGATGTGGCAAAATTGTTTTCCATGTTGGGGGGGGTCTAGTACGAGAGGGCATGACTTGAGGATTGAAGGGCACCCATTCAGAACAGAGATGCAAAGAAATTTTTTTAGCCGGAGGGTAGTGAATCTGAGGAATTTGTTGCCATGGGCAGCAGTGGAGGCCAAGTCATTGGGTGTATTTAGGGCAGGGATTGATAGGATCTGATTAGCCAGGGCATCAAAGGTTATGGTGAGAAGGCGGGGGAGTGGGACTAAATGGGAGAATGGATCAGCTCATGATAAAATGGTGGAGCAGACTCAATGGGCCGAATGGCTGACTTCTGCTCCTTTGTGTTATGGTCTAACTTGGAGATCATCTTGAAGTTGTCTTTAGCTCACACACTGGACCCACAGTCTGCGTGAAGGGACACCCAACCTTCCCAATGTCGCTCAAAATCCATGTTGAACAAACGGGCTCCCACACAGGAGTATTGATCCTTCCTCCATGAAGCCATTCATCTGCACAAAGCACCTTGTGCTACAGGGACAGCAACTTGAGCCATCTTCCCTCTTGTCTTTTCCCAGTTCCTGCCAAGAAGATCTCAACGCACACCAGTATTCATCACCAGAACCTCTTCCGTTCAGCATTCTCTAGAATATTCTCCCAATACCGCAAAGCTGATTGGCTGACACAACATTCCTAAGTTGAACAACATAGCTCCTTATCTTTAGCTGAAACCCAAACATGCTAAAAACTGAACAGACTACTCTGACAGAACAGCTAAAATGAAATTCCTACAGCATAGCAGTAATAATCTTCACCAGGGTGTTGCACAAAATTAGGAGGGGTGTAGATAGGATAAATGTGAGCAGGCTTTTTCCACTGAGGTTGGGTGGGACTGCAACTAGAGGTCATGGGTTAAGGGTGAAAAGTGAAAAGCTTAAGGCTATCAAGAAGGAAACTTCTTCAGTCAGAGGGCCGTGAGCATGTGAAATGAGCTGTCAGCACAAGTAATGCATGCAAGCTCAATTTCAATGTTTAAGCGAAATTGGTCTCGGTGCAGGTCGATGGGAGTAGGCAGTTTAAATTATGTTGCCATGGATTAGATGTGCCAAAGGGCCTGTTTCTGTGCTCTACTTTTCTATGACTCTAAAGTACAATGAGAATTCTTTCAGTGAATGAGTTTACTAAAGCTGCTTAAAGCTTTAAATTTACTGAAAGTTATTTAAGTTAAATTATTATCAAAGTACAAGTATGTCAACATATACAACACTGAGATTCATGTTTTTGAGCACAATGACAGTAAGTACAGGAAACAGAATATAATCAATGAAAACATGCACCCAACAGGACGGACTAAAAATTAATGAGCAAAAGACAAACTATGCAAACACAAAGAAAAAAGAAAAATAATATCAAATATAAAAGCAATAAATATCAAGAACATGAGATGAAGAGTGCTTGAAAGTGAGTCTATAGGACTCCAAAAATACATCTATAGATGTTTGTCAGTTTTTCTTTCTTTTTCAATATTTTTATTAATTTCTACATAGAAGAATACAGGGTACAAGAAGATACATACTATAAGTCAAAAAAGATAATACCAAATACATTATATTTGAATCACACTTGCACTCTCATTACCCTGTATTCATGTAAATTAAATTGAATTATAATATTGAAATGTGATAATTTTATTATACAAAAAAAAGAATCTAAGCCTGCTACCAAGATCAAAGCTGTTCAGTAAAGAAAGAAAAAAGGAAAAAAATCCTTATCATATAGTGAAATATGTTATTAGCGAACATCTGTACTTTAACAGCAAATCAAAGGTTTTGAAAATAGTTCAAAAATGGTCCCCACAATGTTTGAAAGTCTTGGCTGGATTCAGAATTTGAACAATGGATCTTTTCTAAATTTAAGCATGACATAACATCACATAACCATTGAGCGTGAGTAGGCGGAACAACATCCTTCATTTAAGCAAGAGTGCCCTCCTAGCTATGAGAGAAATAAAAGCCAAAATATGCAAATCGGATGTCTCCAAAATAATATCTTTTACACCAACAATACAGAATAAGGCAGTCATACAGTTAGGCTTAAAATTTATTTTGAAAAGTACAGAGAAAGTTTGGAATATTTCCTTCCAGTATTTTTCAAGACTCGGACATGTCCAAAACATATGAATTAGTGAAGCTTCTCCATTGTTACATCTGTCACAATAGGGAGATATATCCGAATAAAAACGAGATAGCTTATCCTTGATCATGTGGGCCCTATGGACCACTTTAAATTGTAGGAGCAAGTGGCGGGCACATAACGATGAAGAGTTAACCAATTTAAAAATTTCATTCCAAGTTTCCTCGGAAATTGAAGTCTGTAAATCTTGTTCCCAAAGATTTTTAATTTTGTCTAAAGGAGCATTTCTCATTCCCAGCAGCATGCCATAAATAGTGGATATTGAACCATTATGAAAAGGTTTCAAATTGGAAATTACATCTAATAAGTTCTTATCGGGACTTTTAGGAAATGTATATAATTGAGATTGCAGAAAGTCTTTAATTTGTAGGTATCAAAAAAGTGGGTTTTTGGAAAGCTTAATTTAGCTGACAATTGCTCAAATGAAAAGAGACTTCCTCCAACAAACAAATCCTGGAAGCACTTAATACACAATCTATCCTATTCTTTAAAAACTAGATTGGTCCTAGAAGGTTTAACAAAATAATTAGAAAAAATGGGACTTGAAAGAAAAAATCTCAATAAGCCAAAGTATTTTCTAAATTGTACCCAGATCCTCAAAGTATGTTTAACTAGCAAATTGTCAGTTAGTTTACTTAAAGATAAAGGAAGTGAGGATCCAAGAAGAGAGGTGAAAGAAAATTTATTAACAGAGTTAGCTTCTAAAGAAACCCATACCAGACAGTCCTCACGGTTAATATAATATGACCAAAACGTAAAATTTTGAATATTGACTGCCCAGTAATAAAACCTAAAATCCGGTAAAGCTAAACCTCCCTTCTTTTTAGCTTTTTGAAGATGAACTTTATTTAGTTGAGAATGTTTGTTTTTCCATATCTAAGAAGATAGAATAGAATCAAGAGAATCAAAAAATGATTTAGGAATAAAAATGGGTAAGGCCTGAAAAAGGTATATAAATTTAGGTAAGATATTAATTTGAATAGAATTAATTCAGCCAATCAACGATAACGAGAGGGGCGACCAGTTTGATAGTGCCCTTTTTATATAATTCAGTAGGGTAAGACAATTTACTTTAAGTAGGTGTTTATAATTCTTAGTAATTGTTACACCGAAATAGGTAAATTGATTTCTTACAATTTTAAAAGGAAGGTTAGTATTAATTGACACCTGTTACATACCTCGTGGGTATTTTGTGACTGTCCCATGACCATGATATAATTGAGTATCTGGTGAGAGTGATTTAATGGTCTTGTGATGGTGGGGTGATATATTTTCCCGCAAGTGTGAGGTCATATGATGTAATTTTCCCATCAGTGTGAGGTCATATGATGGCCTGTTCTCAACAGGTATAAAACGGGGAAAGCCTGCTGTGATGCAGTTTTTGTTGGGACATCATTTAAGTTGTCCATTACTCCGTTATGCTGCATATTTGGTTTCATGATGCAGTTTTGTTTTAAAGTGGAATTTTGATTCTTACTGTAAGGTACATTGTCGTTGTGCTGGCAGTTTTGAAAATTACTGCCAGTTATGTTTGATGTATCTTCAATTTAATTTTAAAGTCTAAGTATTGGAGAGTGAAGATTTACCGAAGTATGGAAAACCCAAAGGATCGAGTAAAGTTGGTGTTGTCAGCAGTAATACAAGATTGACCTTATTGGATCTTCGTTCAAGGAAATAGTAACCTGCATCCAAGATAATCCCTGCTGTAAGAGCAGTAAGGGTTGGATGCAGTGTTATTCGTCAAGGAAAAGGTCAGTTCCTTCAAGCCATTTTTATTTCCTTCATCATGAGTCCTTTGGGTAAGGCATATTTCGGCTGCGATCAGCAGTAACGTCACGTCGTCAAGGAATTTGTTACTTCAGGGAAGTCTCTCCTAATTGAATGTATAAATCATTTGGACTTTCGCATTTATCACTTTAAGAACTGTGTTCACATTTTTGCTTTAAGAACCGTATAGCAGTTAACTTCCGGTGAAGTTAGTCGTTTGTTTACTTTTCATTTTTATTGAGCAGAGTTTAAATAAATGTTTATTTGTTTGTAAATAACCTGTCTCAATTCTATATTCATTGTTGCCGTACCGTAACAATACCAAATTATTCAAAAGAAAAAGTTCACTCTTATGAAAATTCAGTTTATATCCTGAAAACTGGCTGAAACAGGAGTGTAGAGAAAGTGCAGGAGGTAACAAAGTCTCGACATTAGAAATAAAAAGCAATAGGTCATCAACATAGAGCGAAACTTTGTAGGTAGTACCTTTCCTTAAAATACAAGTGATATCTCTAGATTCTAGAAAAGCAATTGCACAGGGTTCTAAGGCCAGATTAAAGAGCAAAGGGCTCATAGGACAGCCTTGTCTGGTTCCACACTGAAATTTAAATGGTTTGGAATTCTGAAAATTAGTAAGAACACAAGCAGAGAGAGACAAATAAAGTAATTTAATCCACTGAATGAAATCGGGCCCAAAATTAAATTTTTCTAAGATTTTAAATAAATAATTCCATTCAACCTGATCAAAAGCCTTCTCAGTGTCTAAGGATTTCACGCATTCCGATATCTCCTTAAAAGGAGAATAGATAACATTTAATAAACGACGAATATTAAAGTGGGAATATTGATTTTGAATAAATCCAGTCTGATCATCAGAAATGATAGATAGTAAAATATTTTCAATTGTACAAGCCAGAACTTTTGATAGGATTTTAGTATTAACGTTAGGTAAGGAGATTGGTCTGTATGAAGAGCATTCAGTTGGGTTTTTATTCTTTTTAAGGATAAGCGAAATAGAAGCTTCATAAAAAGATTGTGGCAACCTACCCAACTTAAAGGAATCTGAAAAGACTGAACATAAATGAGGTATAAGCAGTAAGGAAAGAGCCTTATAAAATTCTCCAGAAAAATCCATCAGGACCCAGAGCCTTCCCCGAGTACAATGAACGTACAGCCTCGGCAATTTCCTCATAAGAAATAGGTTGATCCAACTGATTTTGGTTATCAACAGAAAGTGTAGGAATGTTTATTTGGTCTAAAAAATTATTTATTACAGCATTATCTTTAGGAGGGTCAGAACTATAAAGTTTAGAATAAAATTCTCTGAAGTTATCATTTATTTCTAAATGATCAGTTGTCCTATCACCTTTAGCTTTACACAATTTCTTTAATTTGCCTTTTAGCTTTAAAGGTTTTTAATTGGTTGCCAATAATTTACTTGTTTTGTCTACATGAATATAAAATTGACTTTTATCTTTTAGGAGTTGAGTTTCAATTGGATATGTTGAAAGAAGATCATATTTAGTTTTAATTTCAATACGCTTTTTATATAAAGCAGGATCTGGAGCCAATTGTATCTTTGGTCTAATTGTCTCAACTGATCAGCTCATTCAATTCTCTCTTTTTTCTTAACACGTGCAGTATAAAAATAATTTGTCCTCTAATATAGGCCTTGACGGCATCCCATATAATACAGACAGACAGACAGACAGACAGACATACTTTATTGATCCCGAGGGAAATTGGCTTTCGTTACAGCCACACCAACCAAGAATAGTGAAGAAATATAGCAATATAAAACCATAAATAATTAAATAATAATAAGTAAATCATGCGAAGTGGAAATAAGTCCAGGACCAGCCTATTGGCTCAGGGTGTCTGACAATCTGAGGGAGGAGTTGTAAAGTTTGATTTCCACGGGTAGGAATGACCTCCTATGATGCTTAGTTTTACATCTCAGTGGAATGAATCTCTGGCTGAATGTACTCCTCTGCCTAACCAGTACATTATGGAGTGGATGGGAGTCATTGTCCAAGATGGTATGCAACTTGGACAGCATCCTCTTTTCAGACACCACCGTCAGAGAGTCCAGTTCTACCCCCACAACATCACTGACCTTACGAATGAGTTTGTTGATTCTGTTGGTGTCTGCTACCCTCAGCCTGCTGCCCCAGCACACAACAGCAAACATGATAGCACTGGCCACCACAGCCTCATAGAACATCTTCAGCATCATCCGGCAGATGTTAAAGGACCTCAGTCTCCTCAGGAAATAGAGACGGTTCTGACCCTTCTTGTAGACAGCCTCAGTGTTCTTTGACATGTCCAGTTTATTGTCCATTCGTATCCCCAGGTATTTGTAATCCTCCACTAGACTAGAAGTCGCTTCCAGTGTATTCTCTTAAAAAAAAAAGAATAATTTGTCTCTCTAGTGTTACGTATTCAGGCAACAATAAATATATATGAGTTAGGCAAGGGTTTTTATAACAAATAACACGTTTATTAAACACTGAAAACAAACCCCCCAAAAGTAAACAAACACTAACGTAACCGGAAATCAGCTGCTGTGCGGCAGCACAAACAGTTCTTAAAGCGATGTTGCAAAAAAAAAACAGTTCTTTAAAGTGGTATTGCCAAAAGTTCAAAATGCTTAGTCCATTTTAAAAGGAGAGACTTTTTAAGGCGATTTAAATTCTCTTCCACGTCGTTGTCCTTCGATCCCCGGCGTCGAACTCTTCCCACAAAGAAATTTTATGAAACGTAATGGTTTAAAGGCACTGACCTTTCCTTCCACACTATTCTCAAATCCTTTCTGGTCAACCCAGGGATTAACACAAGAATAGTCAACGAAATCCTTCCGAATGAGGATCACACAAGGTCGAACCCAATCCACCGTCGAAAATCGATTCTCCTCGATCTTTAACTTCCGAACTCCGATATTCACTCTCCACTAGCAGTATTGTAAAGAAACTGCTGGAAATGACCTTTTAAACTTTAGGCATTAGATAAAACTTCATCTTTCAACTAAACTGCGTCATCACATTAAATCAAGCAATGGCATGAAGTCAACTTGGCAAATCCAGCCACAAACTGCCCCTCCCCACAGGGTGGGTCTTCCTTTTATAACCTGTAAAAAAAAACCTGTCACATGACATCTACTGGCGGGAAAATAACGTCACTCCACCATCACAAGACCATTACCTCAAGTCCAGTATAACTTCAACCCCAGTCACGTGACAAGGGTACCACTGTCATGTGTCACGAGTACGTAACACTAGAAACTTTAAAAAATTCTTATCAGATAGCAAAGTTAGATTAAAATGACAAAATCTGTTTATTTCAGGGAGACCAGGGAGATTTAAAGATAAAAACACAGGAGCATGACCTGAGACAGCAATCTCTTTATATTCACAGGATCGAACTAATGGAATCATTTGGCTATGAATTAAAAAATAATCAATCCTGGAATATGTATGATGGACATGAGAAAAAATGAATACTCCCTGTCTACTGGATGTAAATGATGCCAGACATCAGCAATACCACATTTCATTAGGAAAGATTGAATAAGCAAAGCTGATTTATTGAATGTCGCTGGTTTAGAAGATGACCGGTCTAAAACCGGATCTAATCAGCAAGTAAAGTCTCCTCCCATCATCAATGAGTAAAGACTCAAAACTGGCAAAAACGAAAAAAAAAATGTTCAAAGAATCCCACGTCATCTATATTCAGGGCATACAGATTAGCAAATACCATTAATTTATTATCTAATTTTCCTGACACTATAACCAAATGCCCATTAGTATCAGACACTACTTTATGGTGGGCAAAGAGAACTGTGTTATCTATATAGGACATTCCCAGGAGAAGACTAATCCCACATGACTGTCCACATTGCAGTGATAACAGGCTTGAGCAAGGTATGTATTTGGTAATTTTCTTCTTCATTCTTCATCTGGTAGTACATAATTAGAACAGTGAGAATGGCTCCAGGGACTGCGTTGTGTACTTTGTGTGAGATGGGAGGGAAATACTAAAAGATCTCCAGCCTCCCAAATAACCACATCTGCACTAGGTACACCAAACCTAAGGAACTAGAGCTGCAGCTTGGTGGCCTTTGGTTCATATGGGACACTGAAAAGCTGATAGATAGAAGACATCTGGGTGACTGTCAGGAGAAGGAAAGGAAATGGACAGCTAGTGCACAGTACCTCTGTGGCTGTTCCCCTCAATAATAAGTATACAAATTTGGATACTGTTGGGTGGTGGGGGGATGACCTATCAGGGAAGCCACAGAGATCAGGTCTCTGTTACTGAGTCTGGTGCAACGGCTCAGATGGGAAGGAGGGAGAAGAGAACTGCAGTGGTGGTAGGGGATTCCATAGTTTAAGGAGTAGACACAAGATGTGGTAGAGGCCCAGATGGTGCAGTATGTTGTCTCCCAGCTGTCAGGGTCAGGGATGTCTCTGATTGGGTCCATAGCATTCTAAAAGGAAAGGGTGAACCACCAGAAGTCTTGGTATATATTGGCATCAATGGCATCAGTAGGGAAAGGGACAAGGCCCTAAAGAGAGAATTTAGGTTGCTAGGTAGAAAGCTGAAAAGCACAATCTCCAGAACTGTAAGCTCTGGATTGTTGTCTGTGAGACATGCCAGTGAGTGAAGAATAGGATCATTTTGCAGATGAATGCATGGCTGAGGAATTGGTGTGGGGGCAGGGTTTCAGAGTTCTGGATTATTGGGATCTCTCCTGGGGAAGGTATGCCCTGTACAAAAGTGATGGGTTACACATAGTCCTAAGGGGACCAATATCCTTGTAGGCGGCTTTGCTAGAACTGTTGGGAAGGGTTTAGATTAATTTGGCAGGAGGATGGGAATCTGAATGAAAGGACTGAGGATGGAGCAGCTGACATACAAGTAGAGGCGGTTGTAGTCAGACTATCAGGAAAGGCAGGTAGGCAGATGAAAGGGCAATATTGCAACCAGTGGAAGGAGCTACGGTGTAATAAGGGGACAAAATTGAAAAGGGTGATGAGGACAACATTGAAAGTGTTATATTTGAATTCACCCTGTATACAAAAAAGTAGATGTTTTCATAGTACAGTTAGAGATTTTTAGATACAATGATGTGGACATCACGGAGTTGTGACTGAAAGAAGATTATAGTTGGGAGAATAACATCCAGGGATGCACATTGTTTCGAAAGGACAGGCATGTAGGCAGAGGGGATGGCATGGCTTTGTTCGTTAAAAAAAGAAATAAAATACTTAGGAAGAGGTAATATAGGAGTGGAAGATGTGGGTTCCTTGGGAGTAGAGTTAAGAAGAAGCAAGGGTAAAATGTCTTGATGGGAATTATAAGAACATAAGAAGTAGGAGCAGGAGTAGGCCATCCGGCCTATCGAGCCTGCCCTGCCATTCAATAAGATCATGGCTGATCTGTCCATAAACTCAGCTCCATCTACCTGCCTTTTCCCCATAGCCCTTAATCCCACTGCTATGTAAAAATCTATCTAACTGTATCTTAAATATATTTAGTGAAGAAGCCTCAACTGCTTCCCTGGGCAGAGAACTCCACAGATTTACCACTCTCTGGGAAAAACAGTTTCTCCTCATCTCTGTCCTAAATCTCCTCCCCTGAATCTTGAGGCAATGTCCCCTAGTTCTAGTCTCATCTACCAATGGGAACACTTTCCTACTTCTATCTTATCTATCCCTTTCAAAATTGTGTATGTTTCTATAAGATCCTCTCTCATTCTTCTGAACCCCAGAGAGTATAGTCCCAGGTGACTCAATCTCTCCTCATAAGTTAACCCCTTCATCCCTGGAATCAACCTGGTGAACCTCCTCTGCACTGCCTCCAAAGCCAGTATATCTTTCCTCAAGTATGGAGACCAGAACTGCATGCAGTACTCCAGGTGCCGCCTCACCAGTACCCTGTATAGTTACAGCATGACCTCCTTGCTCTTGAATTCAAATCCCTCTAGCAATGAAGGCCAACATTCCATTTGCCTACTTAATAACCTGTTGTACCTGCAAGCCAACTTTTTGTGATTCATGCACAAGCACTCCCAAGTCCCTCTGCACAACAGCATACTGCAATCTTTCACCATTTCAATAATAATCTGCTCTCCTATTATTCCTTCCAAAGTGGATGATCTCGCATTTACCAAAGTTGTATTCCATCTGCCAGACCTTGGCCCACTCACTTAACCTATCTATATCCCTCTGCAGACTCTCCACATCCTCTGTACAATTTGCTTTTCCACTCAGTTTAGTGTCATCAGCAAATTTTGCTACACTACACTCAGTCCTCTCTTCCAAATCATCAATGTAAATGGTGAACAGCTGCGGGCCCAGCACCGACCCTTGAGGCACCCCACTCATGACTGACTGCCAACTGGAGAAACACCCATTTACACCAACTCTCTGCCTTCTATTGGTTAACCAATCCACTATCCATGCCAATACACTTCTTCTGACTCCATGCTTCCATATCTTATTTATAAGACTCTTGTGCGGCACTTTATAGAATGCCTTCTGGAAATCCAAGTATACTACATCCACCTGTTCCCCTCTATCCACTGCACTCATTATGTCCTCAAAGAACTCCAGGAAGTTTGTCAAACAGGACCTGCCCTTTCTGAATCCATGCTGCGTCTGTCAAATGGAATCACTCCTTTCTAAATGTTTCACTTTTTCTTCCTTACTGACAGCTTCAAGCATTTTCCTGACTACAGATGTTAAGCTAACTAGCCTATAGTTGCCTGTGTTTTGCCTACATCCTTTATTAAAAAGTGGCGTGATATTTGCTGTCTTCCAATCCGCCAGGACCTGCCCAGAGTCTAGAGAGTTTTGATAAATGATTGCCAATGTATCTACTATAACTTCCGCCAATTCCTTCAACACCCTGGGATGCATCCCATCAGGACCAGGGGATTTATCTACCTTCAGGCCCTCTAGTTTTCTCATCACTATCTCTTTAATAACAGTGATTTTCTAAATGTCCTCACCTCCCATTTCGTCCATCATTTTTTGGCATATTAGACATGTCCTCCACTGTGAAGACTGACACAAAATAATTATTCAATGCCTCAGCCATGTCACCCAATATCAATTTCCCCTTCTCGTCTTCCAAGGGACCTACGTTGACTTTAGGCACCCTCTTCCACTTTATATATTTATAAAAACTTTTGCTATCTGTTTTTATATTTTGTACTAATTTACTTTCATACTCTATCTTCCCTTTCTTTATTTCTTGTTTAGTTGTTCTTTGTTGCTTTTACAGTAGCCAGGATGTGGTTGACAAATTACAACAGGAGATAGAAATGCATGTCAAAGGGTGATGTTACGTTATTCGTGGGGTTTTCAATATGCAGCTACATTGGGAAAATCAGGTTGATGATAGATCCCAGAGAGGGAATTTGTAGAATGCTGACAAGATGGGTTTTTAGACCATAAGACATAGGAGCTGAATTGGGCTATGAGTCTGCTCTGTTGCGGCGTGAATGAAATCACCAGAGAGAGTTACTGGTAGATACAAAGCAGCTTCTTTATTCGACAAAATAAGGTATCGTACGGAGACGCTTTCGGTGGAAAGGTCTGCTGCCCAGCGTGGGGCTCGATATTTATTTGCTACACACAAAAAAGACAATTCCATATTTACAAAGTATAGACAATGCTTTCTTTTGAAGCTACATACAAGCTTCACAGCTCTCAATCAAATCCATCCCACAGGCACCAGCAGTGTCTGGACTGGTATTCTGGTATTCACAGCTCTTAGGAAATACATTATCAAACTAAAGACTGGTGGCTGAAGCCATTTGCTAAGTGTGAATGACCTAAACCCAAAATTCACTCCAACACGCTCCACCATTCAATCATGGTTGATCATTTTCTCCCCTCCTCAGCCCCACTCCCCAGCCTTCTCCCTGTAATCTTTGATGCCGTATCCAGTCAAGAACCTAGAACAACTTATGGTTGATCCCACTAGGGGATCAGCTATTCTGGATTGGGCAAAGAACTGGATTTGATGAGGAATCTTGAGGTAAAGGAGCCCTTAAGAGACAGTGATCATGATATGATAGAATTCACTCTGCAATGAAAGAGGGAAAAGTTGAAGTCAGATCAATCAGTTTTACAGTGGAGTAAAGAATTACAGAATTACAGAGGCATGAAGGAGGACCTGGCCAGAGTTAATTACAAGGGGACACCAGCAAGGATGAATGCATAGCAGCAAAGGGTGGAGTTTCTGAGAGCAATTTGGAAGGTGCTGCAGAGTACATCAGAAAGAAAAAATATTCTAATGGCAAGATGACACACCCATGGTTGACAAGGGAAGTTGAAGTCAACATTAAAGCACAAGTGGGCATATAATAGAGCAAAAATTAATGTGAAGTTGGAAGATTCAGAAGCTATAATAAACAAAAAAACTGCAACTTAAAAATCCATAAGGAGTGAAAAGATGAAATATAAAGGAAAGTTTGCTCATAAAATCAGAGGACACAAAATGTTTTTCAGATATATAAAGAGTAAAAGAATGGCAGGCGTAGATATCGGACCACTGGAGTATGACACTGGAGTGGTAGTGATGGAGGACAAGGAAGTGGCAGATGAACTGAATACATATTTTGCATCAGTCTTCACAGTGGAAGACAATAGCAATATATCGGAATTTTGAGAGAGGCAGAAGTGAGAGCAGATGCTATTACTGGGAGAAGGTGCTTGGGAAATTAAAAGGACCGAAGGTAGATAAGTCACCTGCACAAGATGGACTACCTCGGAGGGGTAGCTGAAGAGAGTATGGAGGCATTCTTTCAAGAATCACTAGATTTTGGCATAGTTCAAGAGGACTGGCAAAATGGCAAATGTCACTCCACTCTTTAAAAAAGAAAGAAGGCAGAAGAAAAGAAATTATAAGCTAGTTAGCCTGACCTCAGTGGTTGGGAAGAGATTGGAGTCAATTGTCAAGCTTGTGGTTTTGGGGTATTTGGAGATATATGATAAAATGGACCAAAGTCAACATGGTAAATCTTGCCTGACAAATCTGATAGATTTCTTTGATGAAATAATAACCAGGATTTTCAAGGGAGAATCAGTGGATATTGTGTATTTTGATTTTCAAAAGGCATTTGATGAGGTACCAGACGTGAAACTGCTTAGCAAGATAGGAACCCTTGTTATTACAGAAATGGTATTAGCATGGAGAATTGGCTGGTTGGCAAGAGGTGGGAATAAAGGGAGCCTATTCTGACTGACTGTTGGTGACTAGTGGTGTTCCACAGTGGTCAATGCTGGGACCGTTACTTTTTATGTTGCATATCAATCATTTGGATGATGGAATTGATGACTTTGTGGCCAAGCTTGCAGACAACACAAAGATAGGTAGAGGGGCAGGCAGTGAGGAAGCATAGAGGCTGCAGAAGGACTTAGACTGTAATATATGGAACTATTTCTTTTAGAGCAATGACTCCCCCTTAGCACTATGTATTGATCTGTTGTCTGTGCATATGCATTGCTCTATTGGCAATGCATGTGCATTGTTCTTTCTCTCTTATGCTGCACATGAATACACCAGTTAAAGCCATCTTCCTCATCCATGCTTTATTTTAATTAATGCAACAATTTGGCAATGAGTATGAAACTTCATGTCAGCAAATATCACCAACTGCACCAACAGTTACGGGACAAAACAGCAAGAAAAAAAGAGTTAAACAGTACAGAGGCCATTATGGACGCTAACAGAGGGATGGATGAGAAACTGCCTGCATATTGCACAGTTGCAACTAGCAAAATTTAAAGTGAAAATAACATGCCAATGGCTTCTGTCAGGAAAGCTGATGAATTTGATAGTGCTAATGAAGGCTGGGTGTCATATATCAAGAGGGTGGAAGAGTATTGTGATGCGAACAGAAGAAAGCCCTGCGCTTCTTAGCTTAATGGGTGCAAGGACGTACAATCTGTTCTGCAACTTACTAACCCCTGAAAAGCCAGCCACCAATATGTTCAATGAAATTGTTACAATTTTACAAAATCACTTGAGCCCTAAACTGCTGGTGATAGCTGAGAGATTCAGATTTTAGAACAGAAACCTGTCTAAGGAGCAAGCATTTCGGAATATGTTGCAGAGCTGCACAAACGGTCCCAGTACTGTGACTTTAGAGATGGATTTTCTGATGCATTAAGGGACAGATTTGTATGTGACATGCATTGTCAAAGCACTCTGAAGAGCATACTGTCAGAAAGAGACCTAACCTTAGAACAGACATTGACCATTACAATATCACTAGAGTCTGTAGAAAAGGATGCAGCAGAACTACAGAAAAAGAGGTCAGATTGTGAAATGCACAAAATGTCCCTGAATAGTGCAAGAAGCCAGAAATGTTATCGATGTGAAACTCCTCCCATGATGCAAAGACCGTTGGTTCAAAGAAAAGGCTTGCAGAAAGTGCCACAGACGAGGTCACAGAGAGGGTGTGTAAGATAGACAAAAATCACAATTGAGTGAAAAGTTTCAAACGCAAAACTATGCAATTGTATTAAGTGACAGAATGTGAAACAAAATCAGACAACATGAGAGTCAGACAAAGGTGAGCTGTCATGCCTAGAACTGCACAGTATTACTGAAGCAGATCACAATATAATATGGATCACAATAGATGTGTCTGGTGTAAAACTGAAAATGGAGCTCGATATAGAGTCAGCTTTCTCCATAATTCTAGAGCCTTACTATAATAGTCTGTTTTCCGAGATAAAATTAGAGAACTCTTCAGTGAGGCTAAAGACTTACACAGGCATAAAAGTGTCTCCCAAAGGCAAATTGAAAGTAAATGTGATGTCTGGAGACCAAAAACAGCAGTTAGCGCTTTATCTATTGAGAAGCTGGAGGCCAGCAGATTTCAGCTGAGAAACATCCAACTGGACTGACACTCAATCAAAACTCTCAGTGTAGCATTAACAGGCAATGGTAGGCCAAACCGTAGCACTAACCAGAGACTAGCACAGCTGCCTAATGCTAATGAGAAGGTGTTTGAGAAGTGTGTTGGTAAACTCAATGGCATGAAGGCCAGAATTGAACTGGATGAAGTAGCAACAAGAAGATTCCATAAAGCGCATAAAGTCCCTTACGCATTACGTCCTAAATTGAATGCTGAACTGCAGAGCCTGGAGGCATCTGAAATTCCCTCCAAGGTTGAGTGGAATGATTGGGCTATACCCATTGTCTCAGTGATCAAGAAAGGGAAAGCTGGAGCCATTCACATATGTGGAGATTTCAAAGTGAGCATCAACCCAGTGTTGCATACTGCGCGGTATCCCCTGCCAGGAATAGAAACATTTTTGCATCTTTGGCAGGCAGTGAGAGGTTTTCAAAGATGGACTTGTCACAAGCTTATCTGCAACTGGAGATTGAGGAGTCAAGCAGGAAGTTCCTCACGATCAGCACTCACAATGGTCTGTTCCAGTATAATCATCTCATATTTGGCGTCACATCAACTCTGGCAATTTGGCAAAGCGTAATGTACCATGTGCTCCAAGATATCCCAGGGACACGATGTTACCTTGATGTCATCATTGTGACTGGCAAGAATGTTGAAGAGTACCTTCAGAACCCTGGTAAAGCGCTTACCAGGCTGATTGAGTATGGTCTGTGTGCAAAGAGAGAAGAATTGGAGTTTTTCAAGAATTAAATCTCATATTGTGACACGTCAATGACAAGCAGGGCTTACATAAGTCACAAGAGAAGACTGAAGCAATGTTATAGGCACCCAAAATGGAAAATGTGTCACAACTCAGGTCATACTTGACCCTTGGAAGCTACCACCACCAGTTTCTCCCAAACATGGAAGCTACAGTGCAACTTCCATTGAACACACTGTTACAGACAGAAAGATGGAATGGTCAGAAAGATATGGAAAAATCACTCAAGGAAACAAAGAGAGTCATAACATCAGATAAATTGCTCACACACTATGACCCATCTCTGCCCATCAGTCTGGTAAGCAAAGCATCCCTTTATGGCATTGGAGCTGTTTACTCACACATTATGAAAGATGGATCTGAACGCCCGATTATATTTGCTTCAAGATCATTGACAAGCGTAAAACACAACTATACATAGATTGACCAAGAGGCCCTTAGTCTAGTATTGGCAATAAAAAGTTCCACCACTACCTTTACAGACAAAGTTTATGCTAGTGACTGATCATCAAGCTCTTGTGTCCATTTTCAGTCCTAGGAAGGGAATACAGTGATGACTGCTACCCTGTTACAACATTGGAGACTTTTCCGAGATGCCCACTCTTATGACATAAAGTTCAAGGGCACCAAACAACATAGCAATGCTAACAGCTTGTCACATCTTCCACTGTGGGCAATGGAAGCGACTCAGCAACTGCAGCGACTCAGCAGAAGTGTTCCACACAGCATTGTAGATGAGTTGCTGGTAACAAGTATCAAAATACAAAGAGAAACAAGGAGTTACCTGACACTGTCAAAAATCTATCAAATCACCACACAAGGATGGCCAGCTAATGGTAACCCTCTGTTTCCAGAGTCCTTAGTGAGACGAGACCAACTGTCTGTATGTCAAAGAATGCTGATATGTGGATCTCGTGTTGTGGCTCCCTCTAAACTGTGCATCGGAGTGTCAGAGAATCTGCATGTAAAATACATGGGTACAGTCAAGATGAAGAGTCTCACCTGGAGCTATGTTTGGTGGCAGGGAATAGATAAACAGATTGAAGATTTGGCCAAAAGCTGTTTGGGATGCCAAAAAGATCAAAATACACTCCCTCAGGCACCATTACACCTATGGGAGTCACCATCACCACCTTGGCAAAGTGTATGTATTGACTTTGCTGGGCCATTCATAGACTCCATGTTTCTGATTGATGTGGATGCTCATTCAAAGTGGCCATCTTTGCCAGAAATGGCTTACTAGAACAAATTGTGAGTGACAACGGACTACAATGAATGTCAGAAAAATGGCATCAGACATTTTAAGTCAGCTCCGCACCGCCCAGCAACGAGTGAGTTAGCTGAAAGTTTTATCCAAATCATCAAGAAGTCCATTAAAGTGATGGACAAGGAGGACATTTCTCTACAGCACAAAGTGGTCAACTTTCTTTGTTGCCCATTGGAACTCTGTTCATGCGATGACAAATCAAACACCAGCAATGTTGTTCAAGAGCAGGAATCTGGGATCTCGCATAGACCTCCTGAAGAGCTCAATAACCAGTACGGCCATTTGCCAAGTAAATCAGCAAGGAGGTTGGAGAGGAGGTCTTAGCGGGTGATTACTGAGAGGTCAAGTGAACACCTGGTAGCTAGAAGAACTGGACCACTGATGTACACAGTGGATGTTGAAGATCAGACATGGAGACATCATGTGGACCAGATACTGAACGCTCAACCGAAGAACACACCTGAATCTATTGCAAAGCCACTCAGAGATGAGCAGATCACTAACAACAACGTGATACCTACAACGGAGAACATTTCTTTTAACAAGACTCCTACCAGACCTAATGCCACTCCACAGATCCAGAAAAACTTATTTAGGATACAGGATTATGAAAGGGAAATTGTATGTTTTGTACATATACAGTTTAATGCTGCATTAATCTAAAGGGTGATGAAACATAATGTATGGATCTATTTCTCTTAGAGTAATGACCAATTTTTCTCCTTCTCCCTCCCCATTCCCATCCCTGTCCCCCACTCCCACTCCTCCAGGTGGGCTACTCGAAAATGCCATCTCAGAATCAGAATCACTGGCATGTGACGTGAAATTTGTTAATTTAGCAGTAGCAGTTCAATGCAACACATAATCTAGCAGAGAAAAGTAAATAAAATAATGATAAATAAACAAGTACAAATATCAATTACAGTATACATATATTGAATAGATTTTTTTTTAAAGTGCAAAAACAGAAATACTGTATGTTTAAAAAAAAAGTGAGGTAGTGTCGAAAGATTCAATGTCCATTTAGGTATCAGATGACAGAGGTGAAGAAGCTGTTCCTGAATCACTGAGTGTGTGCCTTCAGGCTTCTGTACCTCCTACCTGATGGGAATGGTCAGAAAAGAGCATGCCCTGGATGTTGGAGGTCCTTAATAATGGATGCTGCCTTTCTGAGACACCTCTCCCTGAAGGTGTTCTGGGTACTTTGTAGGCTAGTACCCAAGATGGAGCTGACTAGATTTACAACTTTCTGCCGCTTCTTTCAGTCCTGTGCAGTAGCCCCTCCATACCAGACAGTGATGCAGCCTGTCAGAATGCTCTCCATGGTACATCTATGGAAGTTTTTGAGTGTATTTGTTGACATGCCAAATCTCTTCAAACTCCTAATAAAGTATAGCTACTGTCTTGCCTTCTTTATAACTACATTGATACGTTGGGACCAGGTTAGATCCTCAGAGATCTTGGCACCCAGGAACCTGAAACTGCTCACTCTCTCCGATTCTGATCCCTCTATGAGGATTGGTATGTGTTCCTTCGTCTTACCCTTCCTGAAGTCCACAATCAGCTCTTTTGTCTTCCTGACGTTGAGTGCCAGGTTGTTGTTGCGGCACCATTCCACTAGTTGGCATATCTCACTCCTGTACACCCTCTCGTCACCACCTGAGATTCTACCAACAATAGTTATATCATCAGCCAATTTATAGATGGTATATTGAGCTATGCCTAGCCACACAGTCATGCACATATAGAGAGTAGAGCAGTGGGCTAAGCACACACCCCTGAGGTGCACCAGTGTTGATAGTCAGCGAAGAAGATACGTTATCAACAATTCGCACAGATTGTGGTCTTCCAGTAAGGAAGTCAAGGATCCAATTGCAGAGGGAGGTACAGAGGTCTAGGTTCTGCAGCTTCTCAATCAGGATTGTGGGAATGATGGTATTAAATGTTGAGCTATAGTCGATGAACAGCAACCTGACGTAGGTGTTTGTGTTGTCCATGTGGTCTAAAGCCATGTGGAGAGCCATTGAGATTGTGCCTGCCGTTGACCTCATAGGCATTTTAGAAATTCCTCCTCTGGGATCCTGCACCAATCTGTTTTTTTCCCAATGTACTTGCATATTGAAATCACCCATGACTATTGTAAAATTACCCCTTTTGACATGGATTTTCTATCTCCCGTTTGGGGTTCTGAATATAACCCCCATCAGGGTCTTTTTACCCTTGCAGTTTCTTAGCTCTACCCACAAAGATTCAACACATTCTCATCCTATATCACCTCTTTCTGATGATTTGGTTTTTTTTTACCAACAAAGCCAACCTACCCCCTCTGCCTACCTGCCTTTCGGTTTGATACAATGTGTATCCTACATTAAGCTTAAACTCACAGCTATAATCTTTTAGACATGATTCAGTGATTCCAATAATGTCATACATACCAATCTGTAACTGTGCTATAAGTTCATCTGCCTTATTCTGTATACTGTGTGCATGCAAATATAACACTTTTCATTCTGTATTCACCAGAGGGTTCAAATGAGGTTCAGAAAAATGATTCTGGGTTTGAAAGGCTTACCATATGAAAAGCATACTCACTGGAATTTAGAAGAATGAGCGGGAATCTCATTGAAACCAATTGAATGTTGAAAAGCCTAGATAGGGTGGATGTGGAGAGTATGTTTCCTATAGTGGAGGAGTCTAGACCAGAGGGCACAAACTCAGAATAGAGGGACATCCATTTAGAATGGAGATGAGGAGGAATTGTTTTAGCCAGAGGTTAGTGAATCTGTGGAATTTGTTGCCACCTGCAGCTGCGTAGGCCAAGTCATTGAGTATATTTAATGCAGAGGTTGATAGATTCTTGATAAAGTCAGGATGAGAAAGTTTACAGGCAGAAGGCAGGAGAATGTGATTGAGAAGGAAAGGGATCAGCCATAGTTAAATGGCAGAGCAGATTCGATGGGGCAGATGGCCTAATTCTGCTCCAAAGCCTTATGATCTTGTGCCTATTGTGTAATGACACTCCACAGCCATGTTGTTATTAAATGAGAAAGAAGACAAAAATATTTTTCTGTGTCTCAAAGATTCTTGAATATGCTCACAGGAAAAAAACACCATTGGTTCACACTGCACTCTACACTATTTCATCACAGGTCGCTGGAGATCTCATAAAATGTCAGTGTTATTATTGATTGCTTGTCATTATATACTCATACTTGGAATGATGTCGGGTATAAATAGGGTGAAATAGAAAAATAATACTGAGAACACAAGTTGTAAATAGTCATTGAAAATGAGTCTGTAGTTTGTAGAATCAGTTCATCGTTGTGGTAAGTGAGCTGTGACTCTGTGACTGTGTGTGCTTCTTCCAGGTGCTCTGGTTTCCTCCTAGATTACAGTAGGTTAGTTGGTCACATGCGTGATATTGGGCAGTATGGGTTCATTGGAACAGGAGGGCCTGTTACTGTGCTTTAACTCTAAATAAAATAGAACGGATATGAAGCAGGTATAATAACAACATTTTAAAAGTCTTTTGGCTAAGCACATGGATAGGAGGGGATTAGAGGGAAATGCGGCAAATGCTGGAAAAAGGGACCATTTTGGTGTGCAGTTTGGTTGGAATGAAAGGGCCTGCTTTCATGCTGTATTACTGTATGGTGCTGTGATTATGATAACATTCTTCTGTTCCAATTTTCCTGTAGCTAGCTTGCAACAAAAAGTATTGCTGCCTTCTGAGTCATGTGAAGGTCCTTGCCAACTGTAGCCAAGGTCTTCATCTTACTGCATATGTAGGAAGCTTGGATCTGGTAGAATGTTGATCTTTCAGTTGCATATTCTTTCATTTTGTATTGGTTCAAACCATTTAAATCTTTAACTAAACAGAGATAAACAGATTCCCTAGTGTTCAGAAGAATGAGAAGAGATTTCACTAAAGTGTGCACAATTCTTACAGATTTACAATCATAGAATCATAAAGCATAGAAACGGACATTCAGCCCGACTGCTGACCTAGAAATACACCTAAGCATGTTCCAGTTGCCCCTCTTTGGCTCATATGCCTCTAACCCTTCTACCTATCTGTGTCTTTTAAATATAGTTCCTGTACCTATCTCAACTGCTTTCATATACAGACCAACCTCTGTAAAAAAAAAGTTGCCCTTCAAGTTCTGACTAAATCTTTCCCCTCTCATCTTAAACCAATGCCTTCCAGTTATTAGTCCCAAATCTTGGGAAAAGATCCAGGAATGAGGTTCCACTAGATGAATGTCCAGAAACTGGGGTCACAGCCTCATAATGAGTGATATGCCATTGAGGACTGAAGTGAGAAGAAATTGGAATTCTCAATGTAAGTGGACTGTTGAAGCTCAGTCATTGAGTAAGTTCACGGTAGAAATTTTTTGGAATATTGAACAAGAACAGAAAAGTGGCACTGAGGTGAGAGATCACCCATCATCTTATCAAAATGTGGCAGAGTCAAAGGGTCTCAATGGCTTCTTGGTTCTACTCTTTCTTTTCTGATTGTGACACCTTGAAAACATTTTGTGAATATTTAAAGAAAACAAAAATGATTTGTTTAATTTGATACTGTGCTCTATTACAAATCAGCGTCCTAGTATACCTTTCAGGTCATTGTTCCATAACCATTTTATTCTACAAAACATTTTGTAAAATCAGATTATTGCCACAACATTTTATGCTGCAATACAGAACAGAGAACAGTCCAGCACAGGAAGGGGCCTTTCCGTCCACAATGTCTGTGCTGAAAAGAATGCTGAATTAAACTACCGTAGATGTCGGATTATAAGCCGCTACTTTTTTCCCACATTTTGAACAGCTTTGAACACTGCGGCCTTTACTACGGTGCGGCTAATGCATGATTTTTTTTCATGCCGCCAAAAACATTTTGCCTCGTAACAGTAGACCAATAAAATTGATGAGTAGTTCACAGAGGTCCAATGAAATTGTACGATAAATCAAGCGCACTTTCACAATTAAATTATTGTAAATCAGTCATTTGTACTCACCCTCATCAACATGGAAAACACTCGAAGAAAAGCATTGTGCTGCCTTTATGGCAGTTATTTAGTTTATAATATTTTCGCTTAGTAATTCATTTGTTAGTAATTTCTAAGTTAGAAGTGTTTTAACTATATTTGTTTTCTGTACTACATCGCGGGATGCTATGACGTCACACCCGGTTTCGCCGCGTCTTGTGGGAAAAATGCCGTTTGCGATAAACGGGAAGGCGGGGGGGAGCGGCGGAGCGGCATTAGATCTGAGCGAACGCTGCTTTTAAGTTAAAGGCGATCAATAACTTTTCCTGGTAGGCTGCAGTATATATATTTTTTACCAGTCGTTAGGAGATATTGGAATGTTGTTCAGTAAAAAAGTATACGCAACGTATATTTAAAAGTAGCCGCGTTACAGGCACGGTTCGAAAAAAAGCATTTGCAATATGTATTTGTTTATGTTACCATATGGATTTAATTAAAAGTTAAAAAATCCTCACGTGTAATATCTTTCTGTGTAAATATCTCATATTACAACGTGGGACACCTGCGGCCTAAAATCCGGTGCGGCCTGTACAAGTACAAAATTGATTTTATTTCTAAAATTAGAGCCAGCGGCTTTTAATCAGGTGCGCTCTGTAGTGCGAAATCTACGGTAAATCTCTTCGGCCTACACATGATCCACTTTCCTTCATTTCCTGCATATTCATGTATGCATGAAAACCTGAAAGCCTGTTAAATGCCCATATCGTATCTGCTTCTACTACCACCTCTGGCAGCCCATTCCAGGCATCCACCACTGCGTTTAAAAAAAACCTTGCCCTGCCCACCTCTTTTAAACTTTCCTCCTCTAACCTTAAATGCATGTCTTCTGGTCTTTGACTATATATCTTATCAATGCCTCTCATATTGTTATAAACTTTTATTGTGTCTCTATCCTAGACTCTGACACTCCATAGAAAACAACCCAAGTTTATCCATAAACAGAAGAGATTCAGTATATGGAGAATATCCAGAGAACACACACACAAAATGCTCAGCAGGTCAGGCAGCATCTATGGAAATTAATAAACAGTCAACGTTTCAGACTGAGGCACTTCATCAAGTTTATCCAACCTCTTATAGTGTTTAAGGAGAATATTAAGCCCATTGATTTTGTGCAGACTCTCTATGGAACAATCTGATCTGTCACTTCCCCTGCTTTTGCTCTACATGCTTGCAAATTATTTTTCCTTGGGGGCTCCAATTCTCTTTAGAAAATCTAGTTTCTATTTCCACCAGCTTTCCAGGCAGTCAGTTCAAAATTCTCTGAGGAAGATTTTCCCCATTTTCCACCTTTTTCTTTGGAACAGCACTTCGAATCAGCATCTATACTCCTGCATCAAGCACTTAATTCTATTTATCCCATCTAATTTAATCATAATCTTATTACCTTTTACCAAATCTCCTTTCAACTCACTTTGTTCCAAGAAGATAAATCTCAGCATCTCTTACCTTGTAGCTGAAATCCTTCCACCTTGGAACTAAACTAATTCATCCCTTCTGCATCTTCTTTCAAATCTTCACACCTTCTTTAAAGTATCATTAGCAGAAATGAATACAGTCATTAATGTTTTATAAATACTCCATATATTATCACATTTTGGATTAATTTGCTCACAGAACTCAATGTCTTTTATATCAAGGTTAATATTTCTGATAGGCTCTTTTGCAAAAAGGACCCTAACCTTTAAGAATTTCTTTGCATACTGAGCTTTTGCAGTTTTCCTTTTATATAATGGATAGGATGAACTTGTTGCCTGCTACCATTAAAAGAAATGAGCAATGACAAGGAAACTGCCTTAAATATTGTTTCCGTGGAAATTAATGTGCAAGAGAATTTAAGCCTTTCAGAAACACTCCCTGGAAATTCAGCATTGGTTCTCTCATTCAATAAATTTAGAAGTCATGTTACTCACTCATTGCCATTTTATGTACAGGAGTCCATGCAAAATGACAAGCTGAAAATTACATTTGTTGTTGAATTGTCTGCAGTTGTCCAATTATCTCTGATATGACACAGTTATTAGAAACTGAAAAAAGTACTTTCTTCATTATTATATTAAAAATGTACTTTGGTTAAATTTCTAAGCAGATGGAATCTCAGAACAATACAGCAATCCTGAGGTTTCAACTCAATGTTAGCGCAGCTAGAGAAGAGATGTTTACAGCTGATCACATACTATCTCCTAACGCTAAGAGAAATGCTGTTAAGAACTTTAAGAATGTGAGAAGACCACTCAACTCTTGGAATAACTGAAAGTCAAAAAACTATGGATGCTGGTATTCTAATAATAAGCCAGAAAATGCTGCAAAGATTCAGCAAGCCAGTCTTTGTAAAGATAAACAGAGTTAATGATTTAGATGAAATATGAAAATAACACAGAGACATAGTGACAACATATTTAGTATTGGTTTGTTGCTTGTTATTTAAGTTTTTGGGAAAAATGTATTACAGGATAGGTAATCTCTAAAAGATGTGGCCATAAAGGAGATTACCTGGTCCAACGACATCAGATCAAGGAACAGCACTTAGCCTGGAGGTGTTCCAGCTTTTGCCTTCAACATCAAATTTCACAACTTCAGATAACTGCCTTTTTCTATCTGTGTTGGAATGCTAAAGTCATTCATCTCTGACGTTGTTTGAGCCTCTCTCACTCCATTAACACAGCCCAAACTGAGCAGCATACCTTGCTGTCCGCATTCTGGAAGGATTTTAAATTCTTTAGACTGCACTTTCACCTTCCAACAGCTTTCTTTTTCAAAGTTCAAAGCAATTTTTTTCTCTAAGTACATATATGTCACCATAGACTAACCTGAGATTTATTTTCTTGCAGGCAGTGACAGTAAGTACAAAGAAACACAGAAATACTATAGAATCAATGAAAAATTACACAAAACAAATACTGACAAACAACCAAAGTGCGAAAGACAACAAACTGTGCAAATACAAAAAGGGGGGAAAACAAAAGGACAAATTATAAATAAACAAGAAACATTGAGAACACGAGTTGTGGAATTCTTGAAAGATAGTCCATAGGGTGTGGAACCAGTTCAGTGCTGAGATGAGGGAAGCTAAGTGATGGTTCAAGAGCCTGATGGTTGAAGGGAAATAACTCTTCCTGAAATTGGTGGTGTGGGAAATAACTGTTTTTGAACCTGAGGCTCCTGTACCTCCTTCCTGATAGCAGCAGAAAGAAGACAGCATGACCTGGATGGTGGGGTTCCTTGATGATTGGTGCTGTTGTCCTGCGATAGCGCTCCTTGTAGATGTGCTCAATGGTGGGGATGGCTTTACCCATGATGGAGTGGGCCATACCCACTACCTTTTGTAGGCATTTCTGTTCAAGGGCATTGGTGTTTCCATGCCAGGCCTTGATGCAACCAATTAGAATACTCTCCACTGCACAGTTATAGAAGTTTATCAAAGTTTTAGATATCATGCCGGATCTTCGCAAACTTCTTAAAAAAAAAGTAGAGGTGCTGCCATGTCTTTTTTTTAATGATAGCTACGTGCTGCACCCCGGACAGATCCTCTGAAATGATAAGACTGAGGAACTTAAAGTCACCGACCCTCTCCACTTCTGATCCCCTGATGAGGACAGGCTCATGCATCTCTGGTTCCCCCCCACCACCCAAACTCTGTTGTCAATAATCAGCTCTTTGGCTTTCTGACAACTGGTGACCAACAATGATACTTTGCAAACAGTTACAAAACTACAGGATACTCTTTTTCCAAATATACTTCTTCCAATTTAAGATGGCACTACCGAACATGTGACAGCTTACTGGTAGTTCAAAAGAGAAAAAAAAATGACTAAAAATATTACTGATAGCACCTTTCCTGAAGTAGTAATTATCACCACAAACAATAAAGAGGCAATCAAAGGCGAAGCAAGTTTGAGGGATGAGCTGTTCTGATGTGTTGCAGAATTGATGCAGATGGAGTGAGCCGTTCAGAGAGAAGTTGAGGCAGAAGAGTTCTGATGCCTGTACAACTGGCCCGGATATGAGGTTCAATCACTCTGGGCACTGAGCCGATTTGAATCATGTGAGTGTGGCTTAGGCCTAGGTGGCGAAATCTGGGCCTGGAGCAAATCGCTGGTTGATGTGGTCCAGGCTCATAGCTTTTCAATGCAACTGTGCCCGGATTCTAATGCGAGGTACAACATGCTGTTTAGACAATTTAAACACTGGCCCAGATAGAGTGGAAAGACAGTGGGATCAGAGGAGAGAGCTGATTTTACTCGCTCTCTGTGATGTTCACCCCTCTCTCCATGGTGCTGAGTCTATGAAGACTGCCTCGATTGCTGGGCTCCTTGCCTGCTAATACCGAGGCTTTGGGCCTACTCCCCACTGCTCCGGGGTTCAGATCTACAGACTTAGTCAGGTTCAGAATGTTGTTGCTCACTTCCATTGTTTGCATGATTTGCTGTTTTTTTCCTTTCTTTTGTGCATCAAGAGTTGGTCTTTACTTTTTTTAATTGGGTTCTTTCCAGCTATCTGTAAGGAAATAAATCTCAAGGTTGTATAATTTATACATTCTTTGATAATAATGTAAAGCTTTCTTCTTCTGAACTGCAATCGATTACAGCCTGTAATTTTCCTTTGAAGAATGCACTTTTCAGCCATCTGAATGACCTGGCACTTGTGCAGTTTCCTGGACTATTCGGAGTGGATGAGATTCTGTGTCGATTCCTAATGATCAAACACAAACCGATGGTTGCCTCTGCTACTCTGTGCCAATGAAGGTGTCAAGCAAGATTAAAATCGTCGAGGATGGGAGCAGAAAATGAACAGGTGGTCAGCGCCAGCTGTCTGCATTTGACTGTTCTCTTTTCCTACTGCCAGCAGGCAGAAGGTGCAGGAGTCTTGGTTCCACACCACCGGGTTCAGGAACGGCTGTTGCCCTGTGACCATTTGGCTTCTGGATGGGCTTGTCTCAGTGCTGAACATACGTCACAGTGTGGACTTACTTTCGGGGACCCTGCTATTCATGTTCCTTGTGTTTTTGTTCTTTTTTAGGATTTGATCAGGGTGATTCAGCAATGAACTGACTCTGCAGCTGTGGCCTGTGACTATCAGCCTGTGCCAAGGACTTACTGTTGGGCACTCAGCAGTTAATATTCTTTGTTTACTCTTTATTGTTTGCATGATTTATTCTTTCTTTTTGGATGTTTGGTAGACTTGTTGTGTAGGGCTTTTCTTTGAATGGGTTCTCTGGTGTTTTCTAGTTTTGTGGCTGCCTGCCTGCAAGACGATGACGCTCGAGGTTGTGTGTTGTATACATACTTTGAAAATAATAATACTTTGAATTTTGAACTTCAGAGTTGGTTGTTGTGGTACCACTCAACCAGATTTTCAGTCTCCCTCCTATATGCTGATACGTCACCACTTTTGGTTCAGTCAACAACAGTAGTATTGTCAGCAAACTTAAATATGGCATTGGAACTGTACTTAACTTAAAGTCATAAACATAAAGTGAATAGAGCAGGGGGCCAAGCACACAACCTTGTGGTGCACCTGTATTAATGGTGATTCTTTGGTGTTGTGTGGGGAGCCAGAGAGTGTTGGGCTGCAACGTTTTTAAGAGCAACTAAATTGGTTAATTGTTGGTTAACGAAAGTCATTGATTATTTAGTGTTCCTTTTGTGGTTTTTTTCCATCAACTCGTTCTTAGTAATGCGGTCTCCTGGTGTTTTCAGAGATTCCATGCTATGTGTTTTACTTAAGTGAATGTCCAATTAGCACTTGTCATGGGGTCCTAGTTTTGAAAATGTTATCCTTGTGGTGTCACTCAGCTAAGGCACCAATGTTCTGTTGGAATTCTTATGAATAAACTCTGGCTACCGTCTCTACATTGGAGTCTGGCTTTCTTCCGCACTTGAGTTCTGATATTGCTACTGCATGTCGAGCCAGAAGGACTCTGTCAAGTAATGGAACCACTGGAGGTTGAAGAGTGCCATTTTGCTATTGGTTGGCTTTAGGTGAGAATGTCATCTATTCTGAAGTCCATGTTCTCAGTGTTGCTAGTCTACGTTCTGAGTTCCTCAAGACCACGTTCTGAATCTATGTCCTGAATGTCTTTAGTTTACATTCTGAGTGTCTCTCATGTACATTATAAGTTTCTCAAGTCCACATTCCGAATCTATGCTTTGGGTGTTTGTTTTCTGTTCTAAGAGTCTCTAGTCTATATTCCAAGTTTCTTAAGTCAACGTTTCAAGCTTCTCCAGTCTATGTTCTTGGCTTTTTCCCAATCTCAAGGCTTTTTCTGGATCTCAAAGCTTTTACTGGGTGTAAGCATTCCCAGTCTAAGCATTCCTGATTCTCAAGTTTGTTGAGGTTTTAAAGGTTCTCAGAACCCTCCGGATTTCCTATGGCCTTCCAGCATTCCCAGGTTTATTCAATGTTGCCAAAGTTTATTCAAAGTTTCAAGATTTATTCTATGTTTTCAAGTTTAGTTTCAATGTTTCCCAGGTCTCTTTTGAGTTTTCAGGTCTCCCTGAGCCATACGGAAGAGGGTACTGTAATTAAATTTTTGGGCCTGTGCAGGGAGACAAAGAAAATGAGGCTCTGGAGTTTTTAGAGCACTTGGTTAATTGTTGTGTACCAAGAGTTTATTACCTGTTTAGAGTTCCTTGTGTCTTTTCTTTAGCAACTCTCTCTTTGTCATACAGTCTCTTTGCATTGTGTCTATGCAAAACTATATTTCAGTTAAACAAAAGCATGTATGCAGAAGATGGCTTTCACTGGTGTATTCACACTGCAGCGAGAGAGAAAGAAAGAAAACAACGTACATGCATAGACAACAGTGCATGTGCTGAGTTCATCCAGCTTGTTTGTACGTGCTGATTTGACCACAGCATCTGCAGTGTACATTGTGTTTACATCCATTGTGATCCAGTTGATTTTGTGACCTGTTTCAGTAACACTATACAATTTCTGGAATGATAGTTCACCTCTGTCAGACTCTATGTTGTCTGATTCTGTTTTAGATTCGGTAACTTCATGCATTTCGGCTGTCTTGCAATCTCTCTTTGTGACTTGTCTGTGACACTTTCTGCAGACTTTTTCCTTGAACCATCTGTTATTTGCATCATGGGAAGATCTGCCACATCAATAACATCTTTGCCCCGTTCAGAGATATTTTATGCATTTCACATTCTAACCTCATTTTTGGTAGTTTTGCAACATTCTTTGATGAAGTCTCTAATGATATTGCAATGGTCAATGCTCGTTCTAATGTTAGGTCTCTTTTGGCTAGTAGCCTTTTTGAGTGTTTTAACTATACATGCCACATACAAACCTGTTCCTTAATGCATTAGAGAATCCATCTCTTAAGTCACAGCACTGGGAAAGTTTGTGCAGTTCTGCATTGTATTCAAAAAGGCTTTTATCTTTTGATAGGTTCCTTTTGTAAAATCTAAATCTTTTAGCTATATTGTTTAGTTTATGGCTCAAGTAATTTTGTAAAATTGTAACAATTTTGTCAAATAATTTTCTTGCTGGCTTTTCAGGTATTACTAGGTTGAAAAGAGACAGTACATCCTGGTACCCATTAAGGTAAGAAGTGTAGGGGCTTTCTTTTGCTCCTCCATGTCATTTGCGATATAATACACCTCAAAATACAACTCCCAGCCATCATTAGCACTATCAAATTTGTCAACTTTCCCCGACTAAAGTCATCACCATGTTACTTTTACTTTAAAGTCAGCATATCTTTTGCTGTTACTCACGGACCCTTCAGTGTTCTCGTGCTGTTTAACTCTCATTGTTTCATCCCATAACTGTCAGTGCAGTTTGTGATATTTCCTGACATTCAATTTCATACTCGTCACCAATTTTTTGTGTCTTTGCACAACTACACATCTATTAAATAAAACCACGCATGTGGAAGATAGCTTTAACTGGTGTATTCACACTGGAGCGAGGGAGAGAGAGAACAATGTGCATGAGTAGACAACAGCAGATGCACAGACAGCAGATCAATAGATAGTGCTGGGGGTTTCTTTAAAAGAAATAGATGCATACATTACACTTGGTGCTTTTGGTTTAAACGTATTAAGATTATTTTGATCGTTTCACAGTTTCCTTGTTACTTGTATTATTTAAGCGGATACCTGATTAGTGCTAGTTGTGAGGTCTTTATGTTGACAATATTACATCTCACAGAGTTGCGTGGCCAATCCTCTGATGTTCTGTTGGAACTCTTACGTATAAACTCTGGTTGCCATCTCTATATTAGAGTCTGTCTTTCCTCCACACTTACATTCTGACATTGCCAGAGCACATGGTGAGAGGAGGAGATGCTGCTGCCAATTCAGCTATGATCTACAAGTGTGGAAATTGAGGATCTAGTTTCACGAGGAGGTATCAAAGCCTAGGTCTTGGATCTAATTGATGAGTTTAGAAGGGATGATGTTGTTGAATCCAGATGTGTAGTCAATGAAGAGTATGCACCTTCACCATCCAGATGCTCCAGGTTGAGTGAAGAGCCAATGTTTATAATGTTGATGAATAAAGAGTAACGTCCTCTCCCATTACCTTCTATTAACCCATTAGTCAGATGACTTCATCAAAGGTATTTGTCTTATCCACCCTCTCCCCAACTTCTTTTATTTTTATACTCTTTGCTGGGTCTGATGACCTGAAATATTAATATGGATTCCATTTCCAAAGAAGCTGCCTGACTTTCTGAGTATATCAAGCATTTTATGTTTTTATATCATTCAATCTTCAAACTTATTCTAACAGATCACACACAATTTCTTGTAACAACTCCATCACAACCTAAAATGTGCAGATGCAACCCATCATTTGTTTTATCAATAATGTTGCATTGTGTTCAAGGCAAATCCCATTTTAAGTACATGGCTTAGTAATGGGATGGTAATCCATCTCTCCATATTTCCACCTATTTCAGATCAAATTTCTGATTAGTTTATTGTCACACAGAAGTGCAATGAAATTCCTTGCTAATGTGTAGCTCACAGAGTGAACTATATATATGATAAACACTTCAATGAGCACTGAGCAAGAGAATGATGCAAAGATATGAATGCAATATGAAGAAGTATAAAAAGAAATGCTAAAGTGACAGTAATGGAACAACCAAGACAGGTAAAATTGAGGATCCGAGAATGTGGAAGCACCACTGGGAAGGGAATGTGAAAGAGATGAAACAGCTGTTTACAACATCCCAAATATATGTTGGGCTGGACTTTCAATCACACATTAAATCTTCATAAAACTAACGTATAAATTATCCAATGTTAGGTAAGCAACCCCTTCTCTGTTCTTCGTCCGTCACAACAGACAGGATCTCCCGGTTGCTACTCACTTCATCTCTTCTTCACATCCCCATTCGGATATGTCCATACATGGCCTCCTCTACTGCCATGATGAGGCCAAACTTCAGTTGGAGGAACAACATCTCATATACCGTCTGGGTAGTCTCCAGCCCCTTGGTATGAACATCGAATTCTCCAACTTCCGGTAATTTCCACCCTCTCCCTTCCCCCATCCCACTTTCACTCTGTCTCCTCTTCTAGCTGCCTATCACCTCTCATGACTCTGCCTTCTTCTACTAGCCATAGTGCTTTCCCATTAGATTCCTTCTTCACCTCTCCTGCCTATTCCCTCCCCCAGCCCTTGATCTTTCCTCTGATTGGTTTTCCACCCTCCCCCACCTTCTTTATAGAGCCCCTGCCCCCTCCTTCTTTAGTCCTGACGAAGGGTCTCGACCTAAAATGTTGACTGCTTCTTTCAACGGATGCTGCCCGACCTGCTGAGTTCATCCAGCTTGTTTGTACATCTTGATTTGATCACAGCATCTGCAGTGTACTTTGTGTTTACCCTTCTCTTTTTCTTACCCACTCCCACCAGTCCATTCAGTTTCTCTGTCTCTTTGTTCACCTTTCCCATCCTTCACTAATTAACTTTCCCTACCTGGTCACCTGATTCCATCTGACCATTAATCAAATATCTATCCACATGGGTTTCTTAATCTTTGTTCACCTTTCCTATCTTCTCAACATTCTTGTTCCCCATCTGGTTACATCCACACATTATCCTTTTTTAAATCTTGTTCCACTGATCAAAATCTAGTTTCTATCTGATTATTCCCTCTCACTTCTTTATACTGGCTATCTTTCCCCTGTACTCTCAACTCAAAATGTCAACTATCCCTTTAACTACGAAGACACTGCTTGATGCAGTTAACTACTTCCAGAATTTTGTTTCCTTTTGCTTCAGGTTCCAATATCTTGTGTGTCTCCTATATTGATATATCCCCGTTCTTCAAAGTGTTTAAAATAACGTAGATGCAAACAATTCATGAGCAACTTTGTCATCTAATTTTCCCTGTCTGCAATAAACTAATTCAACAAATTATGCAAAGGTTGGTGGAGCTGTGGATAGGATGGAGAGTTGTGATAAGTTGAAATGCGACATTGGTAGGATGCAGAGTTTGGTTAGAAGTGACAGATGGAGGTCAACTTGAAAAAGTTTGAAGTGATTTGTTTTGTAAGGTCAATTTTAAAGGCCAAATACAGGGTTAATGGCAGCATTTTGAGCAGTGTAGAGGAACAGGGGATCTTGGGAGTCCATGTCAAATGATTCCTCAGAGTTGTTACGCAAGTTTATCAGATTGTTAAGAAAGCATATGGACATTGACTTCCATTAGTCAGGGAACTGGGTTCAAGAGCTCTTTAAAACCCTGGTTAGACCACACTTGGGATATTATTTTTAGTTCTGATTCCCTCAATATAGGAAGAATGTGGAAACTTTAAAGAGGGTGCCAGGAGATTTTTCACGATGCTGTCTGCACTGGAGAGAATGCCTTATGAAGATGGGTAGAGCAAGCTGGAGCAAAGGAGGATGAGAGATGACTTGATAGAAGTGTACAAGACGATAAGAGGCATAGATCGAGTGGCTAGCCAGAGACTTTTCCCCAGCACAGGAATAGCTAATTCAATGAGGCATAACTTTAAACTGATTAGAGAAAAAAATAGGGAGGATGTCAGAGGTATGTACGGTAGTTTTACACAAAGTGCGGTAAGTGCTTGGAATCCCATTCAGTAGTGTTGATAGAGACAAATACATTTGGAGCATTTAAGATACTCTTTGATGGTCACATTGATAATAGAGAAATGAGGGCCATTTAGGAGGGGAGATTAAATTAATCTTAGAGTAGATTAAAAAATCAGCACAATATCGTAGGCCAAATGTCCTGCAGAACTGGAGATGTTGAAATTATTAAAGCAAGACATAAAAATAATTACACTCCAATTTGTAATGTGTGAAAAACCAATAGAATTCATAGATTGGGCACTTGGTGACAATTATTTGTGTTCCTAGTTGTGTTGTCAAACACAGAAACCCAGCAGTTACCATCAATGACTCATTGCTCCACCACAGGCTGTTCATTTGGAACATTCTTCAGTTAATGAGCAGGAATTAGTGTTCTGATGAGAACTTCAACTTTATTCTGTAAAAGCTAATGAAATGTTACACCTTATTGAATGAGGTGTGAGTGAGATTTTAATGACTTACAACTTAAAACATCTATTGAATAACAATCCTGGCCCTGAAAAGCTAATTTTGCATTATTGTTTTATGACTGCTGAACAATTGTTTTACCATCTTTATTGTTTAACAAAACAACTACAATTAATATTTTAAATGTCCTTTTGGCAGATTGGATTCCAGTTTAATCCCATGGAATGCCCTAGTCTTTGTTTATTGATGTAAAATATTTAGAGAATTATTTAAAAGGTCATTTTATTTTCTAATTTCCTTTCTCCCAGATATTTCTGTGATTTGTCAAAGCTCAAAATTCAAAGTAAATTTGTTTTCAAAGTATATACTGTATATGTCACCATGTTGAAACCCTGGGATTCATTTCCTTGTGGCAATTACAGTAAATCTAAGAAACACAACAGAATTAATGAAAGGCCACACTCAACATGACGGACAAACAACCAATATCCAAAAAAACAACAAACGGTACAAATACAAAAGGGAAAACAGAAATAATAATGAACAAATATGCAATAAGTACTGAGAAGATGAGATAAATAGTCTTTGAAAGTGTGCCCGTAGGTTAGGGAACATTTCAGTGATGGGGCGATTGAGGTTGGGTGAGGTTATCCACTCAGGTTCAAGAGCCTGATGGTTGAGGGTTAATAACTGTCCCTGAACCTGGTATTGTGGGTCCTGAGGCTCCTGTACCACATTCCTGAGAGCATGGCCTGGATGGAAGGGCTCCTTGATAATGGATGCTGCTTTACTGCGACAGCACTCTGTGTAGATGCGCACAGTGATGGGAAGGGCTTTACCTGAGATGGACGGGGCTGTATCCATTGCTACAGCAGGCTTGTCTTTCTGTTCAAGAGCAATTGTGTTTCCATACCGAGCTGTAATACAACCCGTTAACATGCTCTCCGCTACAAACCTAGAGAAGTTTGTGAAACATTTTGATTGTGTGCCAAATCTTCACAAACTTCGAAGATAGTAGGGACACTGCCAAGCTTTCTTCATAATAACACTTGCGTATGAGACCAGGAAAGATCCTCTGAAATGGTAACACTGAGAAATTAAAAGTTCTTGGCCCTCTGCACCTTTGATTCCCCAGTGAGGGCTGGCTCATGGACTTCCAGTTATCTCCTCCTGAAGTCAATAATCCCTCCTATATGTTGATTTGTCACCACCTTTGATTTGGCCAATAACAGTGGTGTCGACACCAAACTTAATTATGGCATTGGAACTGTGCTTAGCCTCACAATCTTAAGTATAAAGTGAGTGGAGCAAGGGGCTAAGCACACAGCCTGATAGTGCATCTGTGCTGAGGAAGATTATGGAGATGTCATTGCCAAGCCAAACTGACTGGAGTCTGCAAGTGAGGAAATTGAGGATCCGATTGCACAAGGAGGTATTGAGGTCGAGAACTTGAAGCTTATTGATTAGTTTTGAAGGAATGATACTACTGAATATTGAGCTATAGTCAATGAGTAGCATCTTGATGTGTGCATCTTGGCTGTTCAAATGCTCCAAGATTAAGTGAAGAGCCAATGAAATGCCATCTGCTGTGACCTTTTGTGAGTTTAAGCAAATAGGAGTAGATCCAAGTTACTTCTCCAGCAGGAGTTGATAGACTATATTTCATCACTAACTTCTCAAAGCACTTAATCACAGTGGATGTATTATAAGTGCTACTGGATGCTAGTCATTGAGGTAGGTTTCCATATTCTTCTCAGGAACTGGTATAATTGAAGCCTTATTGAAGCAGGTGGCTAAGGTGAGAGGTTTAAAAACATTGATCAGTGAAGACACAATCCAGTTAATCAGCACAGATCTCTAGCATTCGGCCAGGTACCCCTTCTGAGCCAGATGCTTTCCGGGGTTTGTGAAGATATCACCATGTTTTTTTTAATGGTCAAAGTGAGCATAAAAGGATTTGAGTTCATCTAGGACCTTGTTGTCTCCTATATCGCTTGGTTTCACTTTGCAGGAGGTGATTGCATTCATGCTTTGTTACAGCTGTCAAGCATCCTTCATTGACTCAATTTTGGTGAAAAATTGCCATGCTGCATGTGAAATAGAAATGGCTTTCTGGAGATCATACCTGCACCTTTTGTAATTTTCTTGATTATCAGATCTGGGTGCCATTGATCTGGCCCTCAGCAGATTGTGGATCTCATGGTTTATCCAGGTCTTCTGGTTAGGGAAGACTCTGAATGATTTTGTGGGGACACATTCTTGACAATTATTTTTATATGTTTGTGACAACCATGGTGTATTCATTCAGATCCTCTGAAGAGTCCTTGATCACACCCAATCTACTGACTTGAAGCAATCTCATAGGTTCTTGTCAGTCTCCCACGACTGCTTCTTTGTTGCCCTTATTTTTGGACCCTTGCTCTTTAGCCTCTGCCTCCATGGAGGTAAAAGGAAGACTGCCAGGTGTTCAGATTTCCAGAAATGCAGACCAGACATGGAAAGGCAAGCATTCCTATTTCATTGTGCAACAGTGGTTAAGTGTGTTGGGACTCCTGGTGCTGCAGCTGATATATTGATGGTAATTGGGCAGAGGTTTCTTCAAACAAGCCTGACTAAAGTGCCCAACAATGACTTGAACGGCATCGCAGCAAGCTGTTTCTTGTTTTCTAATCATGGCACTCAATACATTGAGTTTTTGCTTAATATCTCTCTTTGGCGCTGTGTAAATTGTGGTCAGGATCACAGAGGAAAGCCCTCTTGGTAAGTAGAATGGTTGGCACCTAATCATCAGATATATTACAATTTGGGAGAACAATAGTGCAACTACCCATGCTTCATGATAAGCTCATTGAAGTGCAATAACTACAATGAGCTTATCATGAAACATAGATCCCCATCTTTTGCCTTCTTCAAATCAGTGGTCAAGTCCATCTGGTGTATCGAAAAGCCCTTGCGTCTTATCAACATATCCATAATGTCTGGAGCGAGCCATTGTTCCGTGAAACACAGAACACAAGAGTTTCTTGTTTCTCTCTGATACAGCAATCAACCAGATCCTCATTTTTGTTCTCTAGTGAATGTACATTCTAATTTCTGTCCTTTAACTAATGCTATGTTACTATGCTTCTGCTGCAGTGACAATAACTCCTCTTGTGATTCCAGCCGGGTACAGGTATCGAGTTTAACCGACGTTTCGATGACAAACTCTGCCTCTTCATCAGGGATGATACCCACGCATGTCTAGTCCAGTGGTATCTATACCTCCCTTGTCCATCCCTCCTGATTGGTTAGTCCTCATCCAATCAAGTTTCCGCTGTCCCACTTTGCTTACGATCAAATTCCAGCTCTTTCTTAGAACATGACCTTCATCTTTTTTAAAATTTCTTTTTCTCTAGATTTAGTTCAATAGCTTCCTTCATCAGGCAGTCCCGAATACCGTTGGCACAGCACAGTAGTTTTGTGCCATTGAAGTCAATCCTATGGCCATTGCGAAAACTTCTACAGATGACTATGGAGAGCTTGGAAGGATCGCCAGGATGCTGAAGAAATACCACATAAATACCATCTACAAACCCACAAGGAAATTCAAATTGTAGTTTATGCAGGTCAAAGATGATCTGGGACTCAGGACTGCTGCCATTCACAGGATTTCCTGGGAATGCGGAGTAGTATATATTGGGCAGACGGGAAATTCACATAAAGGAGCACGGGTGATGTATCCATTTGGGTTACCCAAAAAAAATTGGTGCTAGTAGAACACTGCATTCACAATGGTCATGGGATTGGCTTCAATGACACAAAACTGCTGTGCTGTGCCAATGGATTTTGGAACCACCTGATGAAGGAAGCCATTGAAATAAAACTAGAGAGAAAGAATTTTAACAAAGACAAAGGTGTCACTCTAGGTAAGAACTGGAATTCGATTGTAAACTAAGTGCGACAGCAGAAACCTGATTGGATGAGGATGAACCAATCAGGAGAGATGGACAAAAGGGGTATATTTTTCAGCGGAGCAGACATGCTCAGGCATCATCCCTGATGAAGATGGCAGAATTTGTCATCGAAACATTGGTCAAAACCGATACTTGTACTCAGCTGAAAGCCCAAAGAAGAGTTTATTTGTCATATACGCCGGGAAAGCACTAGATCCTGCACCTGTGCAGACATGTCCTTGAGCATATGACAATAAACTCCATTTTGAATTGGATAAATCTTAGCTTATAGAAGCAGGTACAGTCGTTTGATCGCAAACTCTTTGTCAGATCCATATAAAAAGGAATGATGGATGAACGCATTTGGTGGAGTGATGGACTGTCCCTGAACCAGCCTGTTGCCCAAGCTTGTGTCATACAGAAAGCCAGCTAAGCTGATCCAATTTGCTCAATAATTCTCTCTTCGAAGAGGACCACAGCCTTGTCGTACCTTGGAGGCTTGCATGCATCAATGACCTGGAGAGTTATGTTGACTACAGTCAGGACTTTCTGCTTTGCTCTTGGTTGGGTCTCCCATGCCAAACAGGGAAAAGGGTAGAGGACAGACTAAGGGTGGATCACTGGTCCTCCAGGTTTAGGGGCTCAGCTTAGGGTGAACAATCCCAACTGGTAAAAAATTGTTATGGAAACAGCAATGAAGTATCCTTCTACATCTGAGTTGACAGTATTGTTGAGTTGTTCAGTCGGTAAGTCAAGTCTGACTCTTCGTGACCTCATGGATTCCTGCACTCCATGCCATCATGTTGAACACTGACTCTCTAAGATCCCCCAAGGTCATATGCATTGTCTGAGTAATATTATCTATCCATCATAGCCTCTGCCAACCTCTCCTTCTTTTACCTTCTGTTTTACTTAACATGAGAATCCTGTCTTTTCACGATGTAGCCAAATTCTTGAGCTATTGTCTCATAATCAAGTCTCCTAGTGAGCAGTCTGGCAGTATTTCTTCAGGTATTGACTTGTTAGATCTTCCTGCTGTCCAACAAACTCTTAACTCTTTCCTCCAGCATCCAAGTTCAAAGGCATCGATTCTTTTGTATTCAGCCTTACTAATAGTCCAGTTCTCACAGCCATACATCACAACTGCAAAACCATAGACTTGACTATACAGGTCTTTGTAGACAATGCTATGTCTCAGCTCTTCAGTATTTTATCTAAATTTGTCATCGCTGCCCTCCCCAAAAGTAAGCGCCATTTAATTTTGTGGCTGTAGTTGCTATCTGTAGAAATCTTTGAACCGAGGAGGACAAAATCCATCACTGCTTCCTCTTCCTTTCCATATATTACCACGGAATTAATAGGGGCTGGTTGGCATAATCTTGGTTTTCTTAATGTTGAACAACAAGCCAGCTTTTTCACTTTCTTCTTTCATTTTGATTGGAAGTTTCCTCAGATCCTCCTCACTTTCAGCCATTAGAGTAGAATCATCTGCATATCTGAGGTTGTTAATATTTTGTCCAGCAATTTTGATTCCAACATTTGAGTCCTCTAGACCAGCATTCCTCATGATGTGTTCAGCATAGAAATTAAATAAGTAGGGTGACAGTATGCAGCCTTGTCATGCTCCTTTCCCACTCTTGACCAGTTTGTTGTTCTGTGTTCAGTTCTGACTGTTGCTTCTTGATCTATGTATAAGTTTCTCATAAGGCAGAACAGATGTTCAGGTAACCCCATTTCTTTAAGGAATTGCAATGGTCCAAACTGGGGAAGGCTTTAGAGTAGTCAACAAAACATAGATAAATACTTTTCTGGAATTCTCTTGAATTCTCTGTTACCCAGCTTAGGTTAGCAATTTGGTTTCTGGTGCTTCTGACTTTTCTAAAAACAATTTGTACATCTAGCAGTTCTCATTCCATATATTGCTGGAGTCTTGCTTGCATGATCTTTAGCATTATCTTGCTAGCATGTGAAATTAATGAAATTGTTCGGTAATTTGAACACTCCTTTACATTTCCTTTCTTGGTAATTAGGATATGAAGCGATCCTTTCCAGTCTAAAGGCTATTGTTGGGTTTTGCAGATCTGATGGCACTTTTGCAGCATTGCCTTTTAAAGTTTTAAGCAATTCAACTGGAATCCGGTCACATCCTGCTGCTTTATTAGTGACAATGCTTTCTATTGCCCATTCGACTTCACATTCCACAATATCCGGCCCTAGACCGAGGAGGGAATTATTGCAGGTGTCTTAGCTGTTGGGATATTTCCTGTACAATTCTTCTGTGTAATCCTGACATCTATTTTTGATGGCTTCTGCTTCTTTAAGGTCCTTCACTTCTTTGTGTTTTACTATGCTCATTTTTGCATGAATTGTTTCTTTGATTTATCTAATCTTCTTGAATAGATCTCTTGTTTTTCCAATTCTGTTGGCTTCTTCAGCTTTTTTGCATCACTCCTTTAAGTAAGTTTCCTGATCTTTCCTTGCTATCTTCTTGAGCTTTGCATTCAGTTGGAGGTATTTGTTCCAATCTCCATTGCCCTTCACTTCTCTTTGTTGCTTAGCCACTTGTAGAGCCTCTGCAGAAAGCCAGTTTGCTTTTGTGGTCTTTTTTTATTTACAATATTTTTTGCTGCCTCCTCTTCCATAATGCTCCTTACTTCTATCCATCACTTTTCTGGCTTCTTTTGTACCAGGTTTAACCATTGAATCTGTTTTTCATCTCCATGGCATATTCTTGAGGGATGCTATCAACATCAATCATTGCTGGTATTTTGGCTTTCCTGTTGCTCTTCAGTTTCCTTCTGAATATTGCAACGAGCTGCTCATGGTCTGAGCCCCAGTCTACTCCTGGTCTTGTTTTAGCTAACTGTATAGAGCTCCTCCATCTCTGATTGCAAAGTATATGTCAATCTGGTTTTGGTATTGACCATCTGGTGATGTCCATGTATAGAGCAGCCTCTTGGGCCGTTGGAAAAGGGTATTTGCTATAACCAAAGAGTTAATTTGGCGGAATTGTACAGTCAAAGTTGCCCATTACTCCAGGTGTTATGTGATCTCCAACTTTTGCATTCCAGCCTCCAATGATAAATGTAACATCTTTTTTTGGTGTCATATCCAGGATGACAGACAGTAGTAAAAACCAAGAGGAAGCTACTGACATGATGAAGGATGCCTTGAACACTGCCAGCAATGGAGGACCTTTATTGTTGCCGTAAACGCCAGCAGTATAACAAGCGGCAGGAAAAAGCTACCACTCTCTACCTTCTGTAGGCAAGCAAATTCTAAAAGCATGCAGCCAAGTTCCACGGATCCCATGGCTATGACTTTATGGATGTGCCTTCCATGGAGAACCTTGACAAACACCTTATCAAAATCCATATACACCATTTCTTCTGCTCTTCTTTCATCAATTTTTGTTTGTCATCGCCTCGAAAAAACTCAATTGGGCTCATGAGACATGACCTGAACCCTCACAAAACCACGCTGACCATCCCTAATATGACTATGCTTCTCCAAATACTCATAAATCCTGTCTCTAAGAATCCTCTTCATTAGTTCGCCCACCACTGATGCAAGACCCATTTTGAGCATTATCCCTATTGCCTTCCTTGGAGGAAACATTTTCTAGTTGCAAACCTCCTGTGCTACTCCTATGACCAGGGTGGACACAAAGGTCATTCGAAATGGTTGAGCAATCTCTCGCTTCACATCCCATTGTAACCTGGAGTATATCCCATCCAGCTCCCAATGTTTTTCAAAGGCTATCGTTTCAGATGGCAGCATCTGCTCACCTGTTAAAATTGGCTAGATACTTTCAGAGGTTGACAAGAAGAACCAACCAAGAACCTCAATGGAAAAGAATAATAACTGTTTAGTCCCTGAAAGTCAAGATTTTAATTATAAACTCAAGAGCTGCAACTGGAGAGAGTAGATAAGATGAACGAGATACGAAAAGGAAATGAAAAAAATCCAATCTCTTATCTTGCAATCTGTGGGCAGGAAGTAGTGGATTAGACTATCTAAACTGTAATTCACTTAATCAAAATTAACACTCTGAGTTCAAAGAAATTTGGAGAATATCCAAAATGGTTGTTACAGAATCTGTAGTTCTTCTGGAGGAATTAAATTAGCATAAAAATGACAAAGTAGTTATGATGGTGTTGGGTTTGCTGACCGTGAAGTTCTAAACTCAAATAAGGAGTCCGATAAAATTAACTGTGGTTAACCTCAACAAAAGGAGGTTATACTGTAACTGTCCAATCTTCAAGGAACAGTTGACTTCACTGTTTATTCTCCACAGTGAGTTTAACTGCCAATACCTACTTCTTGAGCAGTGGGTCCCTCCTCCCTACCAAGGAGGAGGTACTTCCAATTAGCAAAGTAGTTTAAACACAGTTCATTGATTCTTAATGATACATGTTTGAATACAAACAATATTCTTAAAATACATTTAAAACACATGAAAACCCTTTTTAACAGGCATCTCTGGAAACACGACTACTTAGCCCCTGGGTAACAAACCAGTGGACTCAGCAGAGAGAAAACCACCTTTCTTGAATTCATACATCTAGGGTTAATGTAACTTGGGTCCCACCAGATCCGGAGAGCCCGGATGTTTTGACCACCCACACCCCAATCTGAGTGAATACTGTGTAAGTGCCGCCCACTTGCAATTACTCGTCGCAAGAAATAACAGATTGTACACTGTATAAAAATATAGAAAGTGTATTTACAAATTTCAGCTTTATTGAACAGTTAGGAGGAAAAAGAAAAGAAATAAAAGGAACCCATTACAGTTAACCCATTCCAAATATGCACACAAGTTGGTGCTCATCTTGAAGTTGCCTTTAATTTGCGCACTGGACACACAGTCTGTGTTAAAGCCCACACAACCTTCTGAATGTCACTTGAAATCCATCTTGAACATACAGGCTTCCCCATGGGACTACTGGTCCTTCCTCCTTGAAGCCATTCATCTGCACAAAGCACCTTGTGCAACAGGGATGGCATCCTTAGCCATCTTCCCTCCTCTCTTCTCTCAGCTCCTGCCAAAAAGACCTCGACCCACACCAGAGTCAATCTTTCCACCCTGCGTTCTTTAGAACCTTCTCCCAATTCCACCATCCTGAATGGCTGACACCATATTCCTAAATTGAACAACATAGCCCCTTATCTTTAGCTTAAACCTGAACATGCTAAAGGCAGAACAGACTAAAATGAAATACCTCCAGCATAGCAGTAAAAATCTTAACCAGGGCATTATAGACACAGAGGATTTCTATCTTATAAAAGACTTCCAAACTACAAACCATTTCTAAAACACAGGTTTCTATATGCTAAAAGGCATACACATGAGATGCAGACAAGCCAGTAATCCATTGCAGAAATTGAAGGCATAGGAATAGATTCTAGTTTACCCTGTGTTTCTGTCATGCTTCTTCATGTTCCTGGACTATTCCTAAAGAGACTGAACTGTTGTTTATATTTATACTATTTCTTGGTGACTTCATATACTGGTGATATTCTTTTCAGATACCTTTTAACACAAACAGTCTAAAAGCATCTGGATGCAGAGTTCCCAGGAACACACAATTACCGCAGTGAAGCTGACTCTTTTGAGCAAACAAACCTTCCAACTTATTAATAGATCAGCTAGTAATATGCTAAGTGATATTGTCCATCTGGTTTGCAAGCTTCCTTGAGCCAAACTACTTAGATGGTGCTGTCTAGTTTGAAACAAGCCAAATTAAATTACTCATTTTTTATACTGTATCTCTTGAGCAGTTAGCCCAAGTTCTGTGAGTCAGCAAGTCTGCTCTATAGATAGTGCTTGTTTGCAAAGCTTCCTTTTCAACTTCAAACTGATTACTCCTTACGAATTACATTAAAAAAACTGAAGACTGGCTCAAGTTCTTGACCAGAGCTAAACAAAGAATATTTGTTCGAAATTTAGCTTATTCAAAAACAGCACTTCGATCTTCAGAAGTATTTGCTACTGCTTTTAGAAAGCTGACCTTGGAAGAAGGTCTGAAGATAGTGAACATTCATCATAGTAGATGGAAGAATTAACCCATCAATGAGGGTCTAAAACCATACAGGTGTCAGATTTGGTATTGAGAATGTTGGGTGTTCAGTTGAATCAGATAAGATGTACATTAAGCAGGACATATTAAATCGACTTAAATCTAGAAATCAGGAAGGCCCCATTAGATATCCACTACCTGCACTATGGTCAATCAGATAGGCTTTTATAATATTCCAGTAATTTTATGGTCATCAGTATCAATGCCAGTTTCTCTTCCAGATTTATATAATTAACATTCCCCAGCTGTCATGATGGGACTTGCAGGTACATGTTCCCAGATCATTAATTCACACCTTAGGATAACCAGTCCAGTAACAAAACCATATTCCCTGCTGACAAGAAGCACTATTAACACTGCAGATGAAGTTTAATGAATAATTAAGGTTTTTTGCTAAGTTTAAACTGCTTTGTCATTACTCTGTGAGGTACACCATTATCACTTCTCACAATTTAGGTGCTGCATCGCCTGCAGGCTCTCAACCATGTCTGCTCCAATTCCTGTATTTCTGCCTTCAACTGCCAGAGCAAGAATAGGAGTCTCCTTATCCTCATCCTTAACCCCAACAGCATCCCCAGTTCATGGACTATCTTCTGCAACTTCTATCAACCTAAACCTGACTTAAAAATGAATCTCCATATGTTTCTTCCATATGCAGATGATTTAAATTTAATTTATTCTGGTTTTCTCAGTGCTGTAAAGCTACTAGCACTTAACAAAAGGCAAGGAATTTTAATTGTATTTTATTTTATTATTTTATTTAGAGGTGCACAGTAAAGGTCCTTCCTGCCCAACAAGCCCATGTCACCCAAATACGCCAAAGTGGCCAACTGACCAACTGACCAATTAACCTACTGCTCCAAGGGTCTGTGAGTGTCAGGGAGTAGGAGTGAGTGCCATTACTATTACAGAGGAAAAAATTCCAGGCAAACTGAAAGGTCTTCAAGTGGATAACTCATCTGGACCAATGGACTACATTCCAGAGTTCTGAGAGAGGTTGCTGAAGCTATAATGGATACATTGGTCATGATCTTTCAAGTATTACTTGATTCTGGCATGGTCCCGGAGAATTGGAAGATTGCAAATGTCACTCCACTCTTTAAGAAGAGAGGAAGGCAAAGGAGAGGAAATTATAGACCGGTTAGCCTAACCTTGGTGGATGGGAAAGTGTTGGAGTCTATTACTAAGCACGTGATTTTGGGGTAGTTTGACACTAATGATAAAATAAGTAAAAGTCAGCATGGTTTCTGCAAAGGGAAATTTTGCCTGACAAATCTGTTAGAGTTCTTCGAGGAAGTAACAAGCAGGGTGGGCAAAGGAGAGGCAGTGGATGTAATTTACTTGGATTTTCAGAAGGCATTTGATAAGATGCCACACACGAGGTTGCTTAACAAGATAATATCTCATGGCATTACAGGAAAGCTACTGACATGGATGGAGAAATGGCTGACAGGCAGAGACAGCAAGTGGGAATAAAAGGGAACTTTTCTGGCTGGCCGCCAGTGACTAGTGGTGTTCCTCAGGGGTCATATTGGGACTGCTACTTTTCATGTTGTTTATAAATGATTTGGATAATAGAATTGATGGCTTTGTGGCAAAGTTTGTGGATGGTATGAAGATAAGTGAACATTTAGGTAGTACTGAGGAAGCAATGCAATTAGAGCAGGACTTTAACAAACTGGAAGAACGGGCAAAGAAGTGGCAGGTGGAATACAGTGTTGGGAAATGTATAATAATGCATTTTGGTAAAAGGAACAATAGCTCAGACTATTATCTAAATGGGGAGAAGGCGCAAACATTAGAGGTGCAAGAGGACTTAGGAGTCCTTGTGCAAGACTCCCAAAATGTTAATTTACAGGTTGAGTCTGTGGTAAAGAAGGCAAATGCAATCTTGGCATTTATTTCAAGGGGAATAGAATATAAAAACAAGGAGATAATGCTGAGCCTTTATAAGACACTAGTTAGGCTGCACTTGGAGTATTGTCATTAGTTTTGGGTGCCTTATCTTAGAAGGGATGTGTTGTTATTGGAGAGAGTCCAGAGGAGGTTCACGAGGATGATTCCGAGAATGAAGGGGTTAATGTATGAGGAGTGTTTGGTAGCTTTGGGCCTGTACTCACTGGAATATAGAAGAATGCATGGGGGCCTCATTGAAATCTATTGAATGTTGAAAGGACTAGATAGCGTGGATGTGGAAAGGATGTTTCCTGTGGTGGCTGTATCCAGAACTAGAGAACACCGTCTCAAAGTTGAAGGGTGACCTTTTAGAACAGAGAAAGAATTTCTTTAGCCAGAGAGCAGTGAATCTGTGGAGTGCTCTGTCACCGGCTGCAGTGGAGGCCAAGTTTGTGCGTACTGTATACTAAGACAGAAGTTGATCTTTTCCTGACTGGTCAGGGCATCAAAGGATATGGCAAGAAAGCAGGTGTATAGGGTTGAGTAGGGTCCAAGATCAGCTATGATGGAATGGCAGAGCAGACTCAATGGGCTGAATGGTCTAATTCTGCTGCTATGTCTTCTGGTCTTATGGAAATGTACATGTTCTCCAGGAGAATGTACAAACTCCTTAAAGACAGCAGTAGTAATGTTTCAGGTGAAGTTCTTTCTTGTAATGTAGTTTGCTGTGTTTATATGGTTCATTAAAGTTAAATCTACATTAGTTGTCCATCATTGGAATGAACTGTAAGGATTTATTAGCGTCAGCAATAAAGTTATAAATATTTTTGAGAGATGGGTCCACAGGCAACACTGGATTTAACATTTACTATTAGTTGCTTGCTGAAAATAGCGCCATTTTGAACGCAAATGTCTGGATTTAACTTTTTGGATAGTTCAGCCATCTAATTGTCAGTCATCTTGACATGTGACTGAAATCACATATAGACTAGATCAGGTAATAATGACAAGTTGTCTTTCTTAAATATTCAGTCATAAGCCAAATCTCTCTGACTATGTGAGAGTTGTCACTTAACCCAATTGTTGAGCACAATATAAGATAATGAGCTGAGCAGAGAGGCAATGCTGTAAATGTAGGCATGGTTGCTTAAAGTACAGGTGCATCCCTTAACAAAACCAAGGAAATCTAAACATGACAGTCCATCAATTATGACCTGTTCACCATTCTCCTGTACAAAAGAGGTGGTCATCAGCTTCAAACAAACCTGACAGTTTATTGCTTTCAGTGAACTAATCTATGAGATGACTATTATTGGCTTTGCAAATGTGTACAAAGCTGCTGGCTGGTCTCCAAGAACTCTGTGCCAAGAGGCTCTGATGGGATAGGCGCTTGGCCACAGGCCTATGAATCCACTAGTTTCAAGAGTTAAAACTCTTGTTTCTCCAACAGAGCTGCATGACATGAGTGAAATAATCAGTGACATGTGATTGCCAGCAGCTGTAACTGGGAAAATGATAATAGCCTGTCCTTGGCAATGAGGAAGTTTCATTATTAATCTGCTAATTTTTTAACTATAGACATCTGTGACATTTTAATCTGATATTTAACTAATCATTAGTTAAATATATTACAAACAATATCTGTATTTTTCATCACTACACTCATATTAATGTTGTGATAATTAGTAAGACACAGAAGAATGAAATAAAGCTGTCACTCAACCTTGTGGTTACCCAATGTGAATTAGGAAGGCTGATCCCTTCAATGCTTTTTGATGCTCTTGGAATACAGTGCAAGGTATCTCCTGTTTTGTTGGTTTGTAAAATGGCCATTTAACGATGATTAATCTAACAAATAGGGTACATAATATGGATATGCAAAGTAACAATTCGATTCCACAGATTTGGAAGATTTCTCAGCTATTCAGTAGTAAAATGAACTGGGAGTTTCTCCTTTCCTGAATCATAAATAACCTAAGTTCATTGGCTGTTCTTAGAATCAGAATTAAAATCAGGTTTATTATCACATTGGTTGATGTGAAATTATTATTCTGAGGCAGCAGCACAGTGAAAACATATTAACTTTCTATAAGTTACAAAATAAAGTAAATAGTCCAAAAAAAAAGATTAGGTTGTGTTCACAGGTTCACAGACCATTTAGGAATCTGATAGCAGAGAGGGAGAAACTGCTTCTGAATGTTGCTTCTACCGGTCTTTTGACCTCTGATCCATTCTCAATTGTTCTTTCCATATTGTCCTCAGATGAATTCTTTGGCATCTCTTGTTTCCTTTCATTTTGAATCATGTTTCTTCTGTGAATATTCTTGGTTGGTGTTGCAGGGAGAGTTGTATGCATGTCCAATTTCATTCAGTACATCTCTAGGGGAAGACATGTACTCTGACCAAAGTATACCTGAACTTTGAACTATATTTCATCCAGTTATAATGAGATTTCCCACATATTCACAATGTCAACGTTGAGTATATTGTCGTATGCATAAGTGCATGTATGCACTTGTGCAATAAAAACTTAATTACAGCAACATGACAGGCACATAGCATCATATAATCTGTAGTTGCTAGAAAAATATAAATAAATTATATGCAATATTAACAACGCAACTAGAACAAAAATGTTCTTTTAGTGAAAAGTGATCAAAGTGGTCATAGTGTTCACTTCACTTGGGTGGCATCAGTTGGTTCAAGAACCAAAGGGGACAACTTCACTCAAATTCATATGCTCCATCATTGAAATTCTCGCTGAACCTCTGGACTCACTTTCAAGGACTCTTCATCTCATGTTCTCCATCTTTGTTGCCTATTTAATTATTATTATTTCTTTCTTTATTATTTGCACAGTTTAATGTCTTTTACATATTGGTTGAACACTTAAGTTGATGCAGTCCCTCACTGATTCCCTTATGGTCATTATTCTATTATAGATTTATTGAATATGCCCGCAATAAAATTAATCTCAGAGTTGTTTGTGGTGACATATATGTACTTCAATAATAAAGTTTACTTTGAACTTTGAATGGTTAAGGGAAGTAGGTATTCTTGAAGCTGATGGTGTGAGACTTCAGACTTTATCTCCTTCCCAATGGTAGCTATGAGAAGATAGCCTGGTCCAGATGGTAGATGTTGGACCAGCTACTCCGATTATCCTGAAGAGGCCTTCTTTTATAAAAAGACGTGCAATGAATGGAAATAGTTGCTTAAACTAGTCATGTGGAAATACATTCTACTTGCATTCATTGAACATCTTTCTATTGTGCAAGCCTTCTGGTGTTGATTTTCTTGGCAGAGCTTGGTTTGCAACTGGACCAGAGAAGAAGTTTTATGTTAATTGATTTAGGGCTTTGAGAGTAAATAGCCAATGACCTATTCCACTGCTTGACAGGTCAGTGATGAAGGTTCATGAATCTGCAATCATCACTGAGTGAATGAGAAGAGAGCCTTGTAAAATAGCCTTTGTTGGAGCCAAGAATGTTTTACCACCGGGAATAGTGAAGGCAGAGACCATTATAACTTTTAAAGGAAAATTGGAAAAAAAATCCATGAAGCAAAGGAAAATAGAGGACCATGGGGAGAGTGTACAGTTCTGACATTAGCTCTGATTCCTCTAGCAAGAAGCAAGCAAAGACACAACAGGCTAAATGGCTCCCATTAGTGCTATAAACTTCCAATTTTCTATTTCTGCTTTATGTCTGCAAAACAAAATGCAATAAAATATATAAAAATGTTCCTGCTGACCATTTTCCATGTATTCAGGTTGTTAGCAAGCACTTCACAGCTACCTACTTTTGGAAAGTATTTACTGCTATTACAAATGTAAAACAGTTGTGAAAAAAAAATCTTAAAAACATTTGATAAGATGGAACCAAGGAAAATACTTTTGTTTGTTAAAAATTTTTAATCTGCAGGACATAAGAATAAGCAATTCTCCAATAAATCCAACAATTAATACAGAAAGAGCTTCCTGTGGTTTGATTTGAAAGATAGAAAGAACTTTGTAATTATTGATTTAGAACAAAGGTATTATCTTTCCAACTTGGTTCTTATAAATATGATCTGAGGAAGAAACATTATTAAAAACTACTGGTGTGATAATGAATAATGCTTTAAACAGCTTAATTAGAGAGGGCTTGCAAAGGTCATGTGACAGGAAGGACGGCATGTGACAGAACATTGTTTCATTGTATGTATAAAATGCATGACTGCCTGGTATGGAGGAACCACTGCACAGAATTGGAAAATGTAGAAAGTAGTGTACTCAGCCAGCTCCTTCATGGGCACTAGCCTCTCCAGCATCCAAGACAGCTTCAATACTTGAAAGAGAAAGCATCTATCAATAAGGACCCCTGATTACCCAAGACATGTCCTCTTCTCATTGCTTCTATCAATGAGGAGGTACAAGAGCTTGAAGACACGCACTCAATGTTCTAGGAACAACGTGTTCCCCTCCACCATCAGATTTCTGAGTGGACAATGAAACAATGAACACTTACTAGTAATTTTTCACTTTCCTATTGCATTATGTATTTAATTTTTTTACATATATTTTATAGTTTTTATTACTATGTATTCCAAAGTACTGCTGCTGCAAAACAAAAAAAATTCATGACATGCCAGTGCTATTAAACCTGATTCTCATTCTGATTTTTCCACTCAAAGGGAAGGCATTGCCTTTCAAATTGGATTATGATTGGTCCCAAGAGTCATAAACAGAGAAGGTACTATTACATTTCCTATTTCCAGGAATCCAGATCCGCTGAGAGAACGTGAGAGGTGTGTTGCATAAGAATATTTGTTCCCTGTATCAACTGAGTACAATTCCTTTTGGACTGTGGTCATGAGTGATATGAGGTCTATTGTTAATATATATTTGGTGTTGTCAGGTGTCTCCGTGAGCAGTAGGGTCATAGGAGGTGTGTTTACTTTAAAATGTTAACTTGCTTTGTTCTTGTTACCAATTGCTTCATAAGATAGCCTTCTCAAATAGTGGTTAGCTTTTCATAATATTATTTTGATTCACTTTTTTATAATATATCCTTGTCCAAAGAATTGAGAATGTGGAATATCCTGGGGTGGGGGGTGTAATTGAAGTAGATAGTATAAATGACTTCAGGAGAAATTTGGAAATATAAATGAGAGAAAAGAATTCAGATTGACAGAGTAAAATGTGCAGAAAAGACATCAAAAATAGGTCTGTTCATTACAATGGACCATTTCTAGGCAATTCTGGGTTAAATTTTGGAGGGCAAAGAGCAAAGAAAATAAATAAAGCACTGCAGTGGAGCAAAGGTAATGAGAGAAGCATTGGTCAAAGTTGATTGAAAGGGGATAACAGGAGGGATGATGGCAAAACAGAAATCACTGGAGTTTCTGGGAGCAATTTGGAAGATGCAGCACAGGAACATCCCAAAGAAAAAGTATTTTAAAGGGAAGATGTTGCAAAGGACAAAGGATATCAAACACAGTATAAAAACAATAGAGAAGGCATATAATATGACAAAAATTAGTGGGAAGTTAGAGGATTTGGAAGATTTTAAAATCTAATTGAGGGCAACTAAAAAACCCATAAGGAGAGAAAAACTGAATTATGAAAATAAGAGAGGATTCAAAAAGTTTTAACAGATATGTAAAGACTAAAAAAGAGGCGAGGTTGGGTAACAGACTGCAGCAAATTACACTGGAGAGATGGTAATGGGTGGTCAAAGAAATTACAGACAAAACTAAATAAGTATTTTACATCAGTCTTCACTGTGGAGCACATTGGCAGTATGCCAGAAATTCAAGATTGTTGGGAGACGGAAGTGACAGCAGTTGCTATTAGAGAAGGTGCTCGGGAAACTGAAAGGTCTGAATCACCTGGACCAGATCGACTACACCCCAGGGTTCTGAATGGGGTGGTTGAAAAGAATGTGGAGGCCTTAGTAGTGATCTTTTAAGAATCATCAGATTCTGGAATGGTTCTGGGGCACTCGAAAATTGAAAATGTCACTCCACTCATTAAGAAAGTAGAGAGGCAGAAGAAACAAGATTATTGGCCAATTAGCCTGACTTCAGTGACTGGAAAGATGTTGGAGTCTATTAATAAGGGTGAGGTTTCCGGGTACTTGGAGGCATAGACAAATTAGGCAAAAGTCAGCATGGATTCCTTGAGGGCTAATTTTACCTGACAAACCTGTTGGAATTCTTTAGTGAAATAATAGGCAAGATAGACAAAGGAGAATCAGTAATGTTGTTTGCTTGGATTTTTAGAAGGCCCTGACAAGGTGCATGAAGCTGTTTAACAAAATAAGAGTCCATGGTATTACAGGAAAGATACTAGCATGTATAGAAGATTGATTGACTGGCAGAAGACAAAGTGTGAGAATAAAGGTGGCCTTGCTGGTGACTAGTGGTGTTCCACAGGGATCAGTGTTGGGACTGCTTCTTTTCACATTATGTCATTGATTGGAATGACATAATTAATGGCTTTGTTGCCAAGTTTGCAAATGGTACAAAGCAAAGGAAAGAAAAGCTTAAATTTTTCTCCCTTCTCTTCTTTATATTCGCTCAGCTAGGACAGTAGAGATGTCAGCTACACAAACAAAATCTGTCTGGGCCCGAAACAGCGACTCTACTCTTTTTCACAGATGCTCACTGACCCACTGAGTTCCTCCAGCATTTTGTCTGTGTAGCTTGGATTTCCAGGACCTGCAGATATTCTCGTTTCTGTAGAGATGCCAGGCAGGATGGTGAAACGCTTCTCTTGCGGCATGTGGAAAGACAAGGAGACCAACAGAGTCTCCGAAGACTACAACTGCAAGAAGTGCTACCAGCTTCAGCTTCTAACAAGCTAAGGAGCTGGATATGGAAATGGATGAACTCCGGATCATTCAGGAGGCTGTAGGGGTGGTAGATATGACATATAGAGAGGTAGTTGCACCCTAGGTGCAAGACACAGGAAACTAGGTGCCAGGCAGAAAGGGGAAAGGGGTTAAGAAGCCAGTGCAGAGTACACCTGTGTCCATCCCCCTGAACAACCCCTTTATCAATTTGGATACTGTCTGGGGGTGAGGGGGATGGTGGACGATTGGGACTTAATCTGCCTCTGTGACTCAGAAGAGAAGCAGAGGGAAACCAGATGGTATGTTGCTTCCTGGGTTCCAGGGTCAGGGATATCTTGGATTGAGTACTCAGCATTCTTAAGTGGGAGGGTGAACAGCTAGAAGTCGTTGTCCATGTAGGTGCTAATGACATGAGTAGGACAAGTAATGAGGTTCTGCATAGGCAGTTTATGGAGTTACGTGCAAAGTTAAAGGGCAGGAACTCTAGAGTCGTGATCTCAGGATTGCTTCCTGTGTCACGTGCTAGTGAGGTGAGAACTAGGAAGATTATACAGTTTAAAACGTGGCTAAGGGGTTGGTGTAGGAGGGAAAGCATAAAAGTTTTGGATCACTGGGCTCTCTTCCAGTGAAGGTACAGAAGGGATGGTGTGCACCTGAATTGGAGGGGGACAAATCCCCATGCGGGGAGAGTTTGTGGAGGCAAATGTTAGTAAGACCTCATACAAAGTCAGGAATCAAAAGGTTCAGCATGGTGTGACTAGTGTATTGAGCTGCCTATATTTCAATCCAAGAAGTATCATAGGAAAGGCGGATAGTAGTGCTGGAGATGAGGTAGCTGGTTTACAATGTGTAGTGAAAAGAGGCTGTTGATACGGCAAAATTAGGGGAAAGTGATTATGACATGATCGTATTTCGGAGGCACAAGAGAGGGTTTGCCCAGAATTGAATGGAAAAGAATAATGGCAGGGATGACAGCAGAGCAATGATGGCTGGAATTGCTGGAAGCAATTCAGAAGGCACAGGGTATATACATTCAAAAGAGGAAGAAGTATTCTAAAGAAAAGCTGACACAACCGTGGCTAACAAGAGAAGACATGATCATGACATGTTTCGAGAGGCTCGTCATGCACATCAAGACCCTGCTGCCCCCCTCACTGGACCCCCTGCAGTTTGTGTACTGTCCCAACTGCTCAACAGACGACGTCATTGCCATCACCCTCCACCTGGCCCTAACTCACCTGGACAAAAAAGACACGTACATTCGAATGCTGTTCATAGACTTCAGTTCAGCATTCAACACAATTATCCCTTAGAAACTGATTGGGAAGCTGAACATTGACAGCTCCTCGGTAGAGATAATTAAGAACACCAAGTTTCTTGGTCACCTGGCGGAGAATCTCACCTGGTCCCTCAACACCAGCTCCATAGCAAAGAAAGCCCATCAGCATCTCTAGTTTCTGCGAAGGCTAAGGAAAGTCAATCTCCCACCCCCCATCCTCACCACATTCTACAGGGGTTGTATTGAGAGCATCCTGAGCAGCTGCATCACTGTCTGGATTGGAAATTGCACCATCTCAGATCGGAAGACCCTGCAGCGGATAGTGAGGTCAACTGAGAAGATCATCGGGGTCTCTCTTCCCGCCATTACAGACATTTACACCATACGCTGCTTCGGCAAAGCAAACAGCATTTTGAAGGACACCACGCATCCCTCATACAAACTCTTCTCCCTCCTGCCGTCTGAGGAAAGGCACTGAAGCATTTGGGCTCTCATGACCAGACTGTGTAACAGTTTCTTCCCTAAGCCATCAGACTCCTCAATACCCAGAGCCTGGACTGATACCAATCTACTGCCCTCTACTGTGCCTATTGTCTTGTTTATTATTTATTGTAATGCCTGCACTGTTTTTGTGCACTTTATGCAGTCCTGGGTAGTTTTTTTTTCTGTGTTGTTTTTATGTAGTTCAGTGTAATTTTTGTACTGCTTTATGTAACACCATGATCCTGAAAAACGTCGCCTCGTTTTTACTGTGTACTGTACCAGCAGTTATGGTCAAAATGACAATTAAAAAGTGACTTGACTTGACTTGACTCAAAGCCAACATAAAAGCCAAATGAGAGGGCATATAATAGAGCAAAGTTAGTTGGAAGTTGGAAGACTGGGAAGCTTTTAAAAACCAACAGAAGGAAACTAAAAAGTCATTAAGAAGGTAAGCTAGTCAATAATATTAAAGCTTTCTTCAGGTATATAAACTGTAAAAGAGAAGTGAGAGTGGATATTGTACCATGGAAAATTATGCTGGAGAGTTAGTAATGGGGGACAACAAAACAGTGGATGAACTCAATAAGTATTTTGCATCAGTCCTCACTCTGGTAGACACTAGTAGTATGGTCGAAGTTCCAGGTGGCAGGGGTCATGAAGTGTATGAAGTTACCATTTCTAGAGTGAAGGTTCATGGAAAACTGAAAGGTCTGAGGGTAGATATGTCACCAGGACCAGACGTTATACAGCAGAGCGAAGAGGCTGAAGAGATTGTGGAGGCATTAGTAATGATCTTTCAAGAATCACTAGTTTCTGGAATGGTTCTGGAAGACTGGAAAACTGCAAATATCACACCACTCTTAAAGAAGGGAGAGGAAACATAGGCCCGTTAGTCTGACCACAGTGGTTGAGAAGATGTTGGAGTCGACTATTCAGGATGAGGTCTCAAGGTACTTGGAAGCACATGATAAAATAGGCTGTAGTCAGCATGGTTTCCTCAAGGGAAAATGTTGCCTGACAAATCTGTTGGAATTCTTTGAAGAAATAACAAGCAGGACAGAGAAAGGAGAATCTGTTGATGTTGTGTACTTGGATTTTCTGAAGGCCTTTGACAAGGTGCCACATATAAGGCTGCTTAATAGGCGATGGGCCCATAGTATTACAGGAAAGATTCTAGTATGGATAAAACAGTGACTGATTGGCAGGAGGCAATGAGTGGGAATAAAGGGAGCCTTTTCTGGCTGGCTGCTGGTGACTACAGGGGTCTGTGTTGGGATTGATTCTTTTTACATTATATGTCAATAACAAATTAGGAGAATGGGAAAAGAAATGGCAGATGGAATACAGTGTTGAGAAATCTATGGTCATGCACTTTGGTAGAAGAAATGAAAATGTTGACTATCTTTTAAATGGAGAGAAAATACAAAACGTTGAGGTACAAAGGATGTTGGGAGTCCTTGTGCAGGATTCTAAAGGTTAATTTACAGTTTGAATCTGTGGTGAGGAAGGCATATGTGATGTTAACATTCATTTCAAGAGGACTAGAATATAAAAGCAAGGATGTAATGTTGAGACTTTATTAGGCATTGGTCAGACAGCTCTTAGAGTATTGTGAGCACTTTTCGGCCCCGATCTAAAAAAAGATGTGCTAGCATTGGAGAAGGTCCTGAAACGGCCACTGCAAATGATTCTGAGAATGAAAGGCATAGCTCTTGGTCTGTACTCTCTGGAGTTTGGAAGAATGAGGGGGGTTCTCGGTGAATCCTAGCAAATGTTGAAAGGCCGAGATAAAGTGGATGTGGATAGCATGTTTCCTATGGTGGGGTAGTTTAGGACTAGAGGGCACTGCCTCTGAATTGAAGGATGTGTATTCAAAACAAAGATGAGGAATGGTATCTTTAGCCAGAGTGTGGTGAATCTGTGGAATTCATTGTCACATGGCTTGAAGGTTATGTGATCAGCACAACTGTGTGGGCTGAAGGGTCTGTAATATGCTGTAGATTTCTATGTTTCTCTGTCCCAGGTGGCTATGGAGGAAAAGTCTGTTGGTTTTTTAAAGAAGTGGTTGATAGGTCTTTGATTAATCAGGGTGTCAAATGTTATGGGAGAAATCTGGAAAATGGGTTTGAAAAGGGTTAATAAACCAACCATGATGGAATGATGGAGCAGACTTGAGGCGTTGAATAGCCTAATTTTGCTCCTATGTCTTATGGACTTAAAACCTAGAAATTACATCAACATTGTTTCTTTTGTAGCTGAAAATTTGTTTAAGCTGGAGTAGTCATTTTGCATTTTCTTGCATTGTTAATAATGTAACTTTTTTGCAGATTTCACCTATCGCCTATCAGCAGTTATTCCGGTGTAAAACTCCTGCCAAATCATACGAAAAATATTGCAAAGTGCTTGGTTTGCTTGCAGTTATATTTCCAAATGAAGAAGTCAAAGAAGTTCTTATTTACTCAAGTTCTAAATATTACGGACCAAGGTATTCAAAACTTTTTTTTCCAGAGGGCCACATTAAAATTGCATTAATTGATATCACTGTACTCTGTGACCTTGTGTAAAGTCAATACTACCTCAAGCTTAACCCATGGATCTCAAGGTAACTCTCAGTTCTTGGACCTCAAGATCTTTTGAAGATACTGCTGCTAATTCCCATGGTTTTTTAAAACCAAAGGAAAGGATTTATGTTTGGGGAGAGTTTGATGGTTCTGGACCTGTACTCATTGGAGTTTAAAAGACTGAGGTAAGATTTCATTGCAACTTACCAAATATTGAAAGGCCTAGACAGAATGGACCTAGAAAAGATGGTTCTAATATTGGGCAATCTTGGCTCATATGGCAGAGCCTTAGAATAGAACAAGCTCTTTCAGAACACGAGGAGGAGTTGCTGTAGCCAGAAGGTGGGAATGTGTGGAATTCATTTCCACAGAGGGTTGTGAAGGCTAAATCATAGGTATTTTTAAAGTAGATATTGATAGGCTCTTGATTATTAAGGGTATCAAGGGTTATGGAGAGAAGGCAGGAGTATGGTGTTGAGAGGGAAAAGAAATAAGCTATGTTTGAGTGACAGAGCAGACTTGATGTGCCAAATAGCCTAATTCTGCTCCTATGTCATTGGGTCATAAATTGTTTTATTTTTGTCACATACATTTAGGTGCAGTGAAAAACCTTGTTTTGCATGCCATTCATACAGATCAGTTCATTACAATAGAGCAATGAGGTAGTATGCAGAGAAAGTGCAGAGCAACAGGCGATAAGGGGCAATGCCATAGCAAAGTAGATATAAAAGGTGGTAGCAGAAATTGCACCTACTAGACAAAATGCCAATGGCTGTGAGAATGTGCTATTGGTCAATGGAGAACATTATGTTGAAATAGATTAAATAGAGAAACATGGCAGCATTGCAAGTCTTGCAACTGAATGTTTATACAGCCTTCATGAATAGCATGAGGGTGATCCACAAATATGTTTTATAATGAAGTTAGTGAAGTAATTTCTAGCCCAAATATCATAAAAGCTACAGTAATGTTATATGCTTTGGCTAGAAGAAATTTAAATAGACCATCCCTGTTAGTAATAAATACAGAAATATAGCATGTAGCTACAGCAGGTGATTGGGAAGGCAGATTAAATATTCACCTTTATTCCAAGGGAAATGGAGTAAGTGCAGGTCTTGCTACAGGTGCTGAAGCTTTTAGTAAGGTTACAGCTGGAGTATTGTGGCTCTGAGCTCAGCACTCCTTATTGAAGATGTATGTACTCACCCTGGATGCAATACAATGAAAGTTCCTGGTATAAAGGCAATTTATGAGCATTTATTGAGCAGAAAGAGTCCATGGGGTTGAGGCAAATGATGCATGATCTTATTGAAACAGAAGATCAATTCAAATGAGGCTTGACAGATCAGATGCAGTACATTTGTGGGGGAAGCTAAGGAACTAGAGGGAGAGGGTCAGAATAAAGATTCAACCACAAGGTCGAGGGGAGGAACTTTTCTCCTGGGTATTGTAAGTCTTTAACATTCTCCATCTCAGAATTGTAGATACTGGGATATTGAATGTATTCAAGGTTGAAATAAATGTTGAGGCCACAGGAGAATCCAGGGTTTTGGGTTTCAGGCAGAAAAGTGAGCAAGGCCAGATCAGCCACAAACTTGCAGATTCATGAAGCTGGGTGAAAGCTGCTCCTAAGTTGAATGTCTTTGAATATGCTCTTCAGTTATTGGAAATGTACTTAAGGATTCATTCATATTGAAAAGGATTGAAATGGAAACAACAATCTCCATTATTTGATCACTTCTTTTTTGATTTTAAGTAAGAGTGAGTAATAGTTTCCAATTTCTCTATAGTCACAATACGAACAACAGAACAACAGATGGTTCCATTAGTGTACAACATTCTACAACCACTAAATGGCTCATTTGAAGAGCTGTCAGGCGTATAATGGGTTGAATGGTCTCTGATGTGTACCATTACTGTTCAACAGGGGTTGTACCAAAGAGATACTCATGACCTCTTGAAGGGTGTTTCCTCATGCATACCTTTGCTAAATCATAGACAGTTGGATAACAAGGAAATAGGCCTTTCAACCCAACTGGTCCATGCTGACTTAGGTGCCCAAGCTGGTCCCATTTGCCTGCATTTGGCCTGTACACTTCTAAAACTTTCCTATTCATGTACCTGTCCAACTGTTATGTACTTGCATTGCCACTTCCTCCTGCAGCTCATTCCACATACATACCATCATCCACATAGATATTAAAAGAAAAGTTTGACACTCAAGTTCCTATTAAATCTTTCAGTCTCAACTTAAACCTATGCCCTTCGTTCTTGAGCTCTAGTCCCCCGGTTGTCAGTGAGGTTTGCATTTGAGTTGATGGCCACTATCTAACACTTTGTGAATAGCTGTCCATTCTCACTCAATACCCGTATGTCAACAGTCTAACTACATCCAAGACCAAGAGCATTGTGCAACTGTTACAAGATGGTCCTTACCATGGTAGGGACTATTAGGCAAAAAGTATGGTGCAAAGTGAGTTAATATACAACTACTGATACTGATTGTCACTTTCTGCTGGCGGTAGATCATTTGCGATTGTTGGGAATTGGGAAAGGGCAGAATTTCAATTGCATAGAGTTAAGAAGTTAAAGTCAGAGGAAAGAACGAAAAGAATGACTAAATGAGACCCATAGAGAGAGATTTCATTATTGTTGGCACCAATCCAGTTTGCTGACCTTTTATGCTCATTAAGGTGAAGAATGATTGCAGTGAGCAATTGTTTATTATTTTATCTTATGCATATATTTTATTCATATCTAATAGAGCTTTGTTAGTTGTTCATTTTGTGCTCATCAAGGTGAAGCACAGTAATGTCAAATAACTGTGTATGTTCCACTTTCATACTCTGTTCTTCCAGGTCAAATATAGCACAGCTGAAGCTCTTCATATTATGAATAGCAACTATAAAATTCACACTATGCATAAAATTTGTGCATAGTGACATCCAGAGTCCCTAAATTTCTACCATCTGTTGGGTCTGTCAGATACTTCTGAGGTCTACTTTCTTGATCAGCCAATTACTTGGTCAGTGGTGAAAAGGGTGATGATCTTTAAATTGCTGCGTGTCATCATCTCTGAGCATCATAAGGCAGGTGTATGGGGTTGAGTGGGATCCAGGATTAGCCATGATGGAATGGCGGAGCAGACTCAATGACTGAGTGGCCTAATTCTGCTCCTATGTCTTATGGTCTATCTTGGGCCCAACACATTGATGTAATTAGAAGAAGGCACAACATCAGTTCTACTTTATTAGAAGTTTGAGGAGATTCAAAATGTCATCCATAGACTCTTGAAAAATTCTATAGAGGGCATTCTGATAGGTTGTATCACAGCCTGGTATGTTTTCTCCAATACACAGGTTGCAACAGGTTGCATAGAGTTACAGACTTACCTTACTCCATCATGGGCACAACTCTCTCCATTATCAAGGACATCCTCAAGAGGCAATGCCTCAAGATGACTATACTTATACTCACTGGAATTTATAAGATTGAGGGGGGATCTTATTGAAACGTATAAAATTCTAAAGGGATTGGACAAGCTAGATGCAGGAAGATTGTTTCCGATGTTGGGGAAGTCCAGAACGAGGGGTCACAGTTTAAGGATAAAGGGGAAGCCTTTTAGGACCGAGATGAGGAAAAACTTCTTCACACAGAGAGTGGTGAATCTGTGGAATTCTCTGCCACAGGAAACAGTTGAGGCCAGTTCATTGGCTATATTTAAGAGGAAGTTGGATATGGCTAAAGAGATCAGGGAGTATGGAGAGAAAGCAGGTACAGGGTTCTGAGTTGGATGATCAGCCATGATCATACTGAATGGCGGTGCAGGCTCGAAGGGCTGAATGGCCTACTCCTGCACCTATTTTCTATGTTTCTATGACAGCATCCTTTATTAAGGACCCACCATCCAGGACGTGCCCATTCTCATTACTACCTGCAGGAATAAGGTGCAGAACCTGAAGATCCACACTTAGTGATTCATGAAGAGCTTTATCTCAACACTATCACTGTCGCCACCAAATCACTACCTCATTATTCTTTTTACTTTTGCACCAATTATTTATTTTGTAAGGTTTACCTGTTTATGTCTTTACACTATACTGCTGCAGCTAAACAAATTTCACATCATATAAAACAGTGATAATGAAACTAATTCTGATGTAATCTTAACAGACTGTGACTTAAAGTTTCTGCTTTCCGCAACCAACTCATCCTAAGTGATTTCCTTGGAATGCACATTGATACCATTGCTAGCCAATCCTTCACAGCACTTGTTCAAAGGGCACAGAAATATGGTTGGACACTGAGGGCAACACAAAGGTACCATCATTCAGGTGAGTCATTAAACCAAAGCACTGTTGGGTGATCTGTAAGTGATCCAGGGTATTATTTCAAATTTGAGCAGAAGGGTTATCCCTGGAGCTCTGGCTAATGTTTAAGTCTCAACAACAGATTGCTTTTTGTGGGAGGCTGTTGTGTTCAAATTATTGTTAAGTGCCCCACAATACAACAACTACTCTGAAAATCCTTTCATTGTATTTATGGTGCTTGGGGAAGAGCTGCAAGAGATGTGGAAAGTGCTACATCAGTTGAAGTGTTTTGTTTACAAGCAAAAATACCAGACCTCTGGTGTCTGAAGCTTGGTTGTGAAGAAGGAATACATTATGGTGCTGTAGTGGTTAAGTTCATGGACAGTAGGACTCGTCTCCCCCCATCGTCTGTCTTTGCAGGGAGTTGCTAATGTGGTGTCTGTCAGCTGTGCAGAAATTATGCAGCACATAAGCAGACCTACCCAGGGATTTGTTTCATAAATAATAAACTAGGATTCCTGTAGTGAAACACTCTAACTTGTGGTTGGGAGATTACAGCAATCTTAATGTAACAACTGGTACTAGGATTCCCTTCCTTTTCTCTCTGGCCTCCTTGCTACTAAGAAGCCCAGTAACAAGCTATTCAGAACCATTCTAGTTCCTAGTCCAGCAATGATTTTAGCAGAAAGATATTCTGGTGAATGATTACTTTACTACTGTTCTTGACTCGGCGGTCCATCTACTGTTATTTTTGGGGAGTGGCTGGTTTTCCTCTCCTGACCATGTGACTGACAGTTTCCACTTTAGGGCTTCAGTGGTGGCTTTCTGCACATTTCCTTTTCATATTTCCTTTTCCCTGATTGTCTCAGTAAATACAACATCACCATTTTCCCCCATTTCCTAACTCGGCTGTCATTACAATTTTAACATCGGCAATTCAGTATAGCAGTTAGCATAATGCCATTCCAGTGCCAGGGGTTTGACTCCTGCCACTCTCTGTAAGGAGTTTCTAGTTCTCTCCATGACTGCATATGTTTACTCCCACATCCATTTGAAGAGGTACTGCCAGGGTTAGTGAGTTTATGGCATAAAATGTTGGCATTGGCAACATGGCAACATTCACATGATGCCCAGCAAAACCGTCGCTGATTTGTTTTGACATAAACGGCATATTTCACTGTATGTTTCAATGAGCACATGACAATTAAAGCTAATCTTCACCTTTGAACATTTAAAATCAGCTCACTAGATGATCAAATACATAGTTATAGTGGATTACTTCAAAGCATCTATACTAACATTAAATTCTCTAAGGCATTACATTTTATGAACCAACTATAGGAAACTGGATTGAGTGCAGATAAGCACAAGAATCACCACAGATATGTTTTTTCTGTGCTGACATGTTCCTAAAAACATTTTCTATTACATTACACATTTACAAGGGGAGTGGATTTAAAGTGAAAAGACCATTCTCAAATGTTAAACTGTTTTATTAAAACACATTAGTTCACTGTTAATAATCTGAAATTCCAAGGATATAGACCAAATGTACATATTGTAAACACAGGAGATTCTGCAGACTTTGAGATCCAGAGTAACACACACAAAAAGCTGGAGGAACTCAGCAGGTCAAGGCAGCATCTGTAGAGAGGAATTCCGAATGAAAGGTCCTGGTCCAAAACTTCGATTCTGCCTAATCTGCCAAGATCCTCCAGCACTTTGTGTGTGTGTGTGTGTGTTATTATGCATATTGTCAAGAATAGTCCTTTAAGCACAAATGCCTCATGTGGACAGAGTTGTTGACCACTTACTGCTGTTTTTTCACAGCCCACAGCTACCTTTCATACTCTTCCAATGTTTAATTTTATCAAAATTTGCTGAACAGAGGAACTTACTCTTTCAGCCAATTCCAGGGATAGATTACCAGCTGCACAGTGCCAGCATAACCGTCCAGGCTGCTCAATGTGGAGCCAGTCAGCCACGCTTCCTGTAGGTGTTGCAACATAAGTGGCAGGTCACAGTTCCAGGTCATTGGTTCGGGAGCTTGAGCTTGAACTTCAACAAAGTAAATGGAGAATCTGAGTTCAAGTAATTAAATAAATTTTCTTTTATTAAGTCAGACTCAGTAATAGTGACCATGAAGCTATGAAAATGTCATTAAAAACCCAAACAAGTCACTCGTGTTCTACCAAATAACATACACAAAATGCTGGAGGAAATCATCAGACCAGGCAGCATTTATGGAAAAGAGTAAATGGTCAATGTTTTGGGCCGAGACTAATAAAGAAAGGCCCTTGGTCCGAAACATTGACTGTTTATTCTTTTCCATATTCAGGCAAACTTCAGGCAAGAAATTTCATTGTATCTTGCTGTACATGACAATAAATTAATCTAATCTTACCCAGTATGGCCTGCATGGACTACAGGCCATGTGTTTGATGATTAACTCCTACCTTATTCAAATGAAAATAGGGATAGACAGTAAATGTTGGAATGTTGAAAGGACTGGATAAGGTGGATGTGGATAGGATGTTTCCTATGGTGAGAGTGTCCAGAACTGGAGGGCACAGCCTCAAAATTGAGGGGTGACCTTTTAGAAAAGATGTAAGGAGGAATTATATTAACCAGAGAGCAGTGAATCTATGGAATGCACTACCATAGATTGCAGTGGAGGCCAAGTCCATGGGTATATTTAAAGCAGAAGATGATAGTTTCCTGACTGGTCAAGGCATCAAAGGATGTGATGAGAAAGCAGGTGTATGGGGTTGAGTGGGATCTGGGATCAGCCAAGATGGAATGGTGGAGCAGACTCAATAGGCTGAATGGCCTAATTCTGCTCCTATGCCTTATGGTCTTATGGTACCCACAGCACAAAATCCAAGTTGATGCATGTCAAATGGAGATTGTTCATTTCACTGAACTGAATGTTTTCAAATTCACTTCATTTGTTACCAATAAACAACAACTCATACTTTTCATATTTTCTGTGCATTCAAAATATCGGGGGGATTTTTAAAAAAATCCCTTCCCAGTTCTGTTTGTCAGTCACACAGTCCCTAGAGTATGGCTTGTTAAATTGCGAAAGTGGCTTGTTGTTTTTTTGCTGGATCATTCTGCCATATTGGGTTTGGTGTGTTCATCCCAACACGTACTCTGAGATACAAGTGAAAAAAAATTAATTTACTTCATACTTTCGTATTCTCCAGACATACTGCATAATGTAGTTTATGAAGTAGATGCATAGAGGCCATAACCATGGATGGAGTTACTGCATGAAATGAGATTCTTTTTCACAGAAATTAAAGACTTCCATAAGATGTAATCATACAGTACTACCATCCTTCAGTTTAATGAGTTTTACATCTTCACACTCTTGCAGTTTAAAACAAGAGTCAACTTACTATAAGCCCATTTGCAAAATAACTGTGCTATTCTACTGTCCTTTCTGATGATTGATTACTCTTCACCGCGACATGTATGACTTCCTCATACTTGAACTTCAATTCTCCAGCTACTTTGATGGAGTTTAGATTCAAGTCCCTGATCAGACCTGTGACTGTTATTCCCACTGCAATATCTACTGGAGGAGTGGTTGACTGTGCGCCCACATTAACAGAGCTGGAAGGTGGTACTAGCACTGTGTAGTTGGTAATTAAGAACACCAAGTATTGAAATAGTGTGAAAAAAGGCTTTGTGCTGTGAGAAATATTGCAGAAAGAGGTCAACAAGTCTGACACATGGGGTATTCGACTATACAAAGAAGTACCCTTGACAATACATTGTAATTCCTTGTATGTATGGATGTATGTATTGATTTCAAGTTGTTTCAACAAAGGAGTTCAACATTTATTGAGCAATATGCACAAAATGCTCGAGGAACTCAGTAGATCTGGCAGCATCTGTGGAAATGAATAAACAGTTGATGTTCAGGCTAAGGCCCTTCACGAGGACCAAATCATCAGCAGCACTTGTACTTAACATTTAAAGAGTTGTCTTTTCACTTAGAATGTGCTGCCATTCTAAATGTACAACTTACAATATTCCATTGCTCTCACAATCAGCCTTTCCCCTTTTGTAGACTGAAATACAACCAGAATGTTGTTACCTATCTCTCAACTGTGTTAAGCCCTCCCTTTGTGTTTTTTTTTGCTAACTAATATTGATTTCAAAAAACAGATCAACTGACATGATGTATTTGTGTCTACTCAAAAACTATGAGGATTTCTTTTATGCGTCTGATATATTAGAGAAAAATAATTTGGTGAACCGTTTACCAGTTTTTACTGACCGAAATTGGCTCCAGCATTTTTTGAATATCTTAATTTTGAAATGGCATTTGCTGTCTACAGATTGTTCTAAGACCTTACCATTTACCTAGCACCCCAAATACAACCAAGCTAATTTTTATAAGGACTAAATTCTTTGAACACATCATAGCTCTTCTTTCCTAGCATTCCTTGGTAATATCCTTCAATCAAGAGCCTGCCCTGACAAAAAATGCTCTTAAGTGAGTCCCAAATGTCATTGCAGCAAAGGTAAACCTCCATCCCCGTCCACTGATCTTGTCTTTAGTGCATCCTGATTGACCCACCATCCTCCTCCAATGAATTCCCATTGTCATTCCTGTCAGACAGAATTATACTCAAACTTTTCCTCTCTCTCCCATAGCTGTCCCTACCTTGCAATTTACATTCAGTGGCCATATTAGTAGGTACACCTGACTGTAAAGGCAAATATCTAATAAGCCAAATCATGTGGCAACAACTCGATGCATAAAAGCATGAAGATTTGATCAAGAGCTTTGGTTGTTGCTTAGACCAAACATCAGAATGGAGAAAAAATGTGATCTAAGTGGCTTTGACTGTGGAATAATTGTTGGTGCCAGATGGGGTGGTTTGGCAATCTCAGAAACTCTTCATCTCTTGGGATTTTCACACTCAACAGTCTCTCAAGTTTACAGAGAATGGTGCAAGAAACAAAAAACATCTAGTGAGAGGCAGTTTCATGGGCAAAAATGCTTTGTTAGTGCGAGAGGTCAGAGGAGAATGACCAGAATAGCTCAAGATGAAAGGAAGGTGATGGTAACTCGAATTGCAGCAGTCGTGGCAGAAGAGCATACTGATCAGTGCTTTCCAGCACCGACTAAGATCCCTTACCACTGTTTGGAAATGAGCTGCGGTTTTCAGTCCAATTTTCATTCATCAAACAATGCCACTGCAACAAATAATCTGTTCAGTTATTTCTCTTTGTTTTGTTCCTTGGCTGTTTCTGTACACTGATTCAGCCCCAGCCTTCAAAAGGAAAATGGATATGTACTTGGAAAAATACAGTTTCAGTGCTGCAGGGAAAGAGCCAAAGAATGCAAATAACTGGATTATTCTGAAATAAGCCGACATTTGGTTTGATCAACCAAATGGCCTCTTTCCATTTGGTGGAGATCTTATAATTCTGTGCAGCAAATTAGGTGCTGTAGTATAATAACAATAGCATAAGGGAACAAAGTTATTTTATTACCCCTGAAGTGTTCTGAAACACAGCAACAATATAGAAGTCACTCTAGAAAAGCAAATTCTCTCTTTCTCATCACTAAAATTGGCATCTGATATCAAGACTTCTAAAATTAGAAAATGATTGTTGAAAATGAATGAAGAGTAATTTTTTTTACAATTTGCTCATATTTAGATGTATGAGCTTTTCTGCACTTTTAAGGCTAGTGTCTGGTTAGAATAAATTCATTGCATTAATGCCATAAAATGTTCTTTCTTGATACTTATTGGTATTTTAATACAGTTGCCATCCCAATGTCTATCCAACATTGAACGATATTTATGACAATGTAATCTTGAGAAAGGTTACCTAAATGAACAGGATAATTCCAGCACCATAAAGTTGTCACTGTGCAAGAGCAACTTGATGCTCATTTTTACTTAACAATATTCAAAGGTATAGATCATTTACTTAACCTGCCAAATCACAATAAAACCTGAATAATCTCATACTAAAATGAATTTCATTGAAGTCTAATACAAAGTAGGACATCAGCTATGTATTTTCTCTCTCATTGATTTAAAATAGATTTTGAAGTAGAAATGTATTTCAGACACAAGAGTGAAGGTACCAACTGACATAATTTCAGGAACTTAAATTGTTCAGTAAATGCATAGATTGCTAGAAAATACTTGTGGATTCAGATAAATGTGATTAAAATTTGATACAATGGTAAAATGTTCAAAAAATAGGGCAGGGTTATCAGTACTCATGAAAGGGTGGATTGACTGATGAAGGAAAGAAAACTAATTTTTCTACATGGAAGAAGTATGACAAAAACATTGAAAGAATGTTCAGATGGGATTTACATGGTGATATTCTGAATTTGGCTTCAGAAAATCAGTTTGGATTCTTGGGTCAGACCTCCAGTGACTGGGTCTATTTTGATGTACTGGCAGTGGTAATTCTGAGTTGCACTGTGCCTCTGAACAAGATAATGAACCTAGTTTTGTGTTGAAACACATCTCTCAAACAGCAATAGTAATCACATGATCCATTTGAACCAAGTAATCGTTCAGACAAAATATGAACATATTGAATATTAACAAACATGGCAATCTGTTCCTAACATGGTTATTGTTCATGAAGCATCATCAGTTTAGGTTGATTGTGCTGTTCAATAGATCTTAGTTATTTGAATTGATCTTTGGTGCTTAAAGATGCACTGATGTACAGAAAACAGAAGAATCAGAATCAGGTTTATTTTCACTGACGTGCCATGAAATTTGTTGTTTTCAGCAGCAATACTGTGCGAGGCATTAAATTACCATAATTTATAAAAAGTACAAAAGGAGCAAAGTAGTGAGATAGTGTTTATGGGTTATGGACTTTCAGAAATCTGATGGCAGCGGGAAAAAGCTGTTCTTAAAACATTGAGTGTATGCCTTCAAGTTCTTTTACCTCCAGCCTGTTAGTAGTTATGAGACGAGAGCATGTCTTAGATGGTGAGGGCCATTAATGATGCGTGCCACATTCTTGAGGCATTGCCTTATGCAGACATCCTTGATGGTAGGGAGGCTAGTGCCCATAATGTATTTGGCTAAGTCTACAACCCTCGTCATCTTTATTCGATCTTGTGCATTAAAATCTTCATACCAGGCAGTGATTTTAAAACCTCAGAATGATCTCCACAGTGCATCTGAAGCAATTTGCTCTGGCCTTTAGTGACATAGCATATTTACTTAAACTCCTAATGAAGTATTGCTGCATGCATGTCTTCAATGTGATTTCATGTTGATGCCAAGGAAATTGAAGCTGTTCACCCTTTCGTCTGCTGACACCTAAATGAGGACTGGTGTGTGTTCTCCCATTTTCCACTTCCTGAAATCTACAATAAATTCCTCCGTCTTAATGACATTGATGGTTGTTGGAGCAATACGACTCAACCAGCTGATCTAAACCTCCTCTGTATGCCACCTCATCTCAACTGAGACCCTGCCAACAACACTTGTATCATTGGTGAATTTATAGATGGTATTTGAACTGTACCTAGCCACACAGTCATGGGTATAAAGAGAGTACAGGAGCATGCATCCTTGAGGTATATCTGTCCATGAGGAAAAGATGTTATTTCTATTTTACACCTACTGATAAGGAGGTCAAAGATCTAGTTGCAGAGGGAAGTACAGAGGCCTGGTTTTGAAATTTGATGATCAGTATTAAGGGTATTATTGTGTTGAATACAGAGTTGTTATTAATAAACAGCAGCCAGACGTAGATATTGATTTGTCTACATGGGCAAGGCTAAGTGGAGAGCCGGTGAGAATGTATTTGCTGTAGACCTGTTGTGGTGATAAGGTTCAAGCCCTTGCTCATGCAACAGTTAATTCTAGCCACGACCAACCTCTCATAGCACTTTATCACAGTAAATATGAGTGCAACTGGGTGATAGAGATTGAGGCATCTTATCCTGCTCTTCTTGAGCACCAGTGTGACTGATGCCTTTTTGATGTAGGTGAAAAAGACCAATCACACCATTGAGAGGTTGAAGATGTCCCTAAACACTCCAGCCAGTTGTTTGGCACAGGTTTTCCGAGCCCTACAAGATGCACCATCATGCATATTGAGAAGTTGAAAGATGTTCTGATGCTGGCCTCCAAGACAGATATCATACGGTCACCAGATGCTCCAGGGATTCATATGGGTATTGCTTTACCCTTTCTTTCATGTAGTGGCAGGTTGTCCTGCCATTCAAAGCATCAGAATTCATCATTGATCCCAAAACTTTCTACCCTAACCATACATTGCTAGCCTTTGTGTTTTTTAGGCAGCTGAATTATTTTATTGTTGGCAAACTCGCTTGATTTTCTTGTTCATACAGTTGCAATGCCAGTTCCTAGAGTCTGCTGGTTTGATGTAATGTAGCTATGTGATTGACAGATTAAGTTACAAATGTTCATTCCCTTTATCACTCTCTCACCGTGTGCCATTTACTCAAAATACTCCAACATTGCCCTCCTTTGATAATGTATCCCAAATCCTACCCTTCACCACCTTGAAGGAGAGCAAGGATTTGGAGATACCATCAACTCTGAGCTGACTACTTATGCTTAACTTGTATGTATTTTTGTTTGTTTCCTCACTGTTCAGGATGAAAATCTTGCAATGCTGTGCTAATCAAGCCCTGCAGACATAATATTACGAATAAAAATAGGAATAGCTGGAAATACTGAATAGGAGAGATAAAAGTTTAGATTGATAGATATGGGATTTACAGGCTGAGCCAGCATTTAATTGCATATCCCTATAGCTCTTGAAAAGGAAGTGGCAAGCTGCAGTTCTTGAGGTGTGGCTATACCCATGATGCTGTAAGTATGGTATCATGGTGGATTCCATAATCTGATGACATGAGCTCAAATTGCAAAATAGCAGTTTGGAAACTAAAGTGTGGTTTACTAAATCAATCTATTATTATAAAATGATAGTTTCAGTCAACCATTCCAAAACATCAGGGCTTGTTGTACCCATCTGATTCACTTGGTGTCTGCCAGAAGTCTGGCCTAATATGTGACCCGGTTATTCAATTCAACAAAAAGTGTAGTAAGTGTATTGAACAATTACCATTTTTTCCGATACAACCATGAAGAAATGTTGGAAGAGTTAGGGATTTTCTTTGAAAGGATTCATTGGGAGGGCTAGACAGAGTAAATTGGAAATGCCTAATTCCTCAAGCAGAACAGTCAAAATTTGGGAAGGACAGGAATATATTCAAAGTAGAGGAGTGACCCATCATAAACTGAGGGACTGCTTCATTGAGCACCACTGCTCCACCCACCAAAACTGGAAGTTCCAGGTGGTCAAACATTTTAATTATAATTCCCATTCTATTCTGACATGCCAGTCCATGGCTTCCACTTGTGCTTTGATGAGGCCACCCTTGGGGTGCAGAAGCAACACCTTATATTCTATCTGGGTGGCCTCCAAACTTTAGACGTGAATTTCTCCTTCTGGTTAAAAAAAAATCCCTGCCCCTGCCCTCTTCTTCTATTCCCCATTTTAGTCCCTTACTTCTTCTCAGCTGCCTATCTCTCCTTGGTCTCTTCCCCCTTTCCTTTCTCTGATGGTCCACTCTCCTCTCCTATCAGATTCCTTCCTCTCCAGCCCTTTATTTGCCTACCTAACTGGCTTCTATCACCTTCTAGCTATCCCCCTCCTCCTCCCCCACCTTTTATTCTGTTGTCTTTCCCCTTCCTTTCCAGCCCTGAAGAATACACTCATCCTGAAATGCCAACTTTTTATTCATTTCCATAGATCCTGCCTGACCTGCTGGGTTCCTCCAGCATTTTGTGTGTGTTGCAAAGGAAAGGAATTTTACCAAAGGGTAGTAGTGATCTGAAACACTCTACCTGATAAAGTGGGGGGTAGGTTAGGGTTATGATAAATACTTCCACCACTTTTAAGAAGTACTTGGATGTGTACCTGTGATCTATGGTATTAATATTTAGTTTATTATTGCCACATGTACCAAGATAGCATGAAAAACTTCATTTTGTATGCCAATCAGGCAGATCATTCCCAACATTGACAACAAAGGGAAAAACAGTAATAGAATGCAGACTAGTGTTACAGTTGCAAGAAAAGTAGTGTAGCTAGACAGTTGTTGTAAGGTCCACAATGATGTAATTGGAATTGATTTATTATTGCCATTTGTATTGAGGTACAGTGAGAAGCTTGTGTTGCGTACTTGTTCGTATAGATTAAATCATTGCCTGGTGCATTGAGGTAGTACAAGTTAAAACAATAACAAAATGTGGAATGAAGTACAACAGCTTCAGACAAAGTGCAATACAGTTAGATTTTGAGCACAAGAGCCCATCTTATTATAGAAGGAAACCAGTCAATAGTCTTATAAAGATGGGATATAATTTATTCTTGAGCCTGGTGGTATAGACAAGAGAGAAGATAGAATGTTTAGGGTGGGCGGGGTCTTTGCTTACGTTGGGTGCTTTGCCGAGAGACATATAGATAGAGAAAATGAAGGGGAAGGCTGGTTTTTGTGATGTGCTGAGCTGTGTTCACAATACCCTGAGATTATTACAGTTACAGAGAGAGAGCAGTTACCATACCAAGCTATGATGCACCTGGACAGGGCACTTTCTATGGTCCATCAATTAGAAAATACTCAAGGCCATGATTAGGAGTTCATCTTATTGCACAAGTTATTCATTCAAGAGTGTTATAACAGCTGGATAGAAGCTGTCCTTGAAACTGGGTGTACATGTTTTCAGGCTTTTCTGTTGTTACCTGCCTGATAGAAAGGATGAGAACACCGAATTGCCAGAGTAAGCTTGTTGGCTACTTTCCTAAAGTAGCGGTTACAAGTTCAGTGCTGGAAGCTGATTGGCCACTTTTTATGATTGCGGTATTAAAATGGGCCAAATGGTCACATTCTGCATGTTTTCTTAACTGGACATTTTTTTTTTGCTCCTTTCCATTGAAAGTGAACTTTATTTATCCACTGCCATTCAAAACTTTACAATCAATGACCTACTTCTGGAGCGCAGTTATATACTAACCATGGCAGGCTGAGGCTGACCATCTTATCACAAAGATCAAATAACTTGAGCAATTCTTGGGGAATAAATATTGACAAGGCTACTAAGTATGATTTCCTTACTTCTTTGAAACAGCAGCAGAAAAGCTTTTCTGTCAACCTAAGGGAGGTTTTAGGTTTGTTTTTCGAATGAGTTCTGTGTGAATTGTTTGCTGCGTTTCCTACTTTTGCAAAAGTTGGGTCATTTCAAAATAACTTCACTGGCGACAGTTTTTTTTTGTGTGTGGTGCGGGAGGCTCTTTAATAACGTTGGATCTGCTTTTTAAGCCCTTTTGGTTAGTGTTCGGTTTTTCCAGTTGTGGCTTCCAATGAGTGTAAACCAGTGACACCTTGTGTACGTTTGTTCCAGTGTTTTAAATACAAGCGATCTGGAGATTTAACCTCATTCATTCTCTTCGTCGCCCAGCTAAAGGAGGAGGTTACCGAGATCCGTGCATTGGTTAAGACAGTCTTAACAGGAAAAATGTTGCACTTCTATTTATTAGGAGAATGCAGAAAGCGAAGGTATGACAAATAACTCATCACAGATCAGGAGGAGTTTCTTAAACACATAAATCAAATATTGTAAATTAGACTCGATACAACATTATGACAATTTTAATAGATTGTCAAGGCGATTAAATCATTTAAACCCTTTGACAGGATTCTTCATTCGTGACGATCTTCTTCCAATCCATGTATAAATTACTCCATTTAGTGCTCATTCCCGTAAAATTGATCGTATTACAAATACTACAAACTAATCAGGCGGACATCACAATTCTGGATTTTAGTGCGGTTTTAAATCATGGATCTCACAAACCTGAACATTAGATATTTCCATTTTCTTTGACGAGAGGTTGTTCTAATTAACTGAGATTCGTGTACAATGAAAGAAAAGATTGAGCCTTGACATTATCAACAACGTAGGGCAGTTTTTCCCCCATGAGCACCTTGCTAGTGATGACTTTTGCTCAGTGAGAATGACCTTGCTCGTCCCCTTTTATACAAGAAAACCAAAAATAAAATAACTCTGATTAACCACGTTACCTTCTCAAGGGAATAAGATCGTCTCACGGAGATGAGCCCTATCCACTCGGAAAAATTGATTAACCAGAGCAGGTACACTTAATAGAGTCAAAGAGAGAGAGGGCATGCAAAACAGGCCCTTCGTCCTTCTGAGTCCACACCAACTATTAACCACCAGCCCTACCTTGATCCCTAACTTTCACATTAAGTTGCGAGTATGCCGGCTGTGGGCAAAATAACCCTCTAGTGTTTTTGGATCTCGTACTGGAGATGCTGTTCACTTTACCCTGCCACTTTGTTTTGACCCACGTTGTCATCATCTCGGTCCCCGACTTGCCTTTATTGGGATCTTCCTCCTCGTTAACCTCCATTCTGGAGTTTAAGTTAAAATGGCGCTCCAAATTCTGTGCTAGTTTTCTCGGCTTCTTGGATTTACTTTGGCTTTTGAGAACCAGGATGATGAGAGACAACTTAATTTCACATTAAGTTGTAATACATTAAGTCATTTTAGACCCACAGCTAGCAACTCCATTCTCCAATTAAGACATAAGATCCAATATCGGTATCTAAAAGTAAAAATAGACAGACAAGCAAATAAAAAGAGATCGAGTGAAAATTTATATGCACTATCGATGGCCCTCAAAGCGAATTGATGGTAGTTTGGACCTGTAGGCAATCACAACACTCCAGCGTGCAGTGCGATAATATGAAACACATTTGGTGTAAACTGTGGTTACAGAGAGGATTGCTGTTAAGCTGTCAATTGTCCCGTCCAGATCCGTGGTCCGCTGAGGACCCTTGATTCCATAATTAAAAGAAATAAGCACTTCTCAATTGGGCATTCTGAAAGAAGTAAATCACAGGCAGGTGTTCGATTGACACCGTAGAACAGAATTAAGAAGAGGTTTAAGAAAACAAATAGAAGATGCTGAAACACAGCAAGTCAGGAAGTATCTGAGGATAGAGAAATTGAGTTAACGTTTTAGCGACGACCTTCAGTCAGATTGTATTGCCATTAGGTCTGCAAACTTGGGTTGTCGGAAAGGATCGACACCATTTCCTGAATGGTGTGTTTCTTTCTATCCAAATTTAAGTGACGGAGGGGGGATTAATCACTAAGTTTTAGAAATGAAGGATGTTTCATGGTTTTATTTAAAGAGCATAGTTCTGCTGGAGGAACTCGGCGGGTCGAGCAGGATCTGTGGAAGAGAAAGAACATTTGTGGAGTCTGCTCGCGTCCTGGTCATTCGTGAATCTGATTTGCAAATTCAGCGAGAAATAGTCACGTGCAAAGCGCTGCTTGCACCCGTGGTGTGTTGAGTGCTAAATAAAGCTGTCGCATTGACCTGTTTAAATCACTTTTTATAAAATAAACCAGAACTTGCAACTTGAGACATGGTGGAGAGAAAGAAAATAAATAGATTACCCACTCTCCGCCCACAGACCAAGTAGGTCTGGGCTTCCGGAAAGTTTCAAATCTTAAAAAGGACACAAGCACCTTTACACACCAGTATATTAGAAAAATAAAATTATGGTAACTCCTGGGAATGATAGCGATAGACAACATGCAAAAACAAAATCCAGCATTGCCTTTAAACGCCTTTTTATAGAACACCATTAAAGGGGCGGTCCAGCTTTTAAAGCAAGGAGATTTTGGAAAACGGGCAAAATACGTGACTGACGTGGGGGTGCACAATTACAATTGAAACGCTTCCAATTCTGTCATTATTAAAATCACCATTTAATTTCTCAAACATAAACAGCTTACATTACATGTTTGTTGTGCCTAGTGTGGCACTGGACTGGAAGGGTTAAATACATAATATGATCGACGCATCAAAGCGACGGACTGGTAATAATTTTGATTGATGCTCCGTTTGACGAGTGTAAAATGCAACGCTCTTTGGAGCTCGCCGCTCGCATTGCGTTAGGTTAAAATATCGCCCGTGCTACAGATGGAAGACGGACAGGTCGAGGCTGGAAATAGAGCAGAGGCAGCAATGCAGACTTCAAATAGTTAAACATCAGACTCAGAAGACCGCTCTATATTGTCAAACGAGCTTGCGTATGGCTATGTAGGACAGTGCTATTCGCCAGACCATTCTTGCTGTCAGGTCGAATGAGGAACTCCGTGCAAGCAGCTCAGTCCAGCGTGCGTTTTACGAAGCTGCTGGATCCTGGTCTTTAAGGAGCAGCAGACCGCCGCTGCTTGATTTTAGTATATATTTGTGCTTCGCCGCCGGGTGATGAATTCTGGTTGGTACTGATGCTGAGCGCCCCCCCTCTCTTTTTCCAACTCAACACCAGTGGAAGTGTGCACAGCTCGCCCTGTTCGCTCGGTGTTTGGTTATCTCTCGCTCATCCTCCGCACCTATAGAAAAGTTTCATCTGTGTGTGTGTGTGTAAATTATATATGCCGTTGCAAAAAAAAATGAGAGAGGGAACCTGAAGCTCTTGAAAAGGCTCGGACACAGTGACTTCGTGCATCGGGAATTCTTAACACCGCCGTTCGCTGGTGCCTGGAGACGCACTTTCACTGTTAAACTAGAGGATTCTGTTTATACTCTTCGTATTATTTTTTTGCCTTCATTGCTTCTCCGGCTCCGGATCGATTTCTATTTCATTTTGCAAATATATTTCTTCCAATGACTGGGTCAGTTTCAAACATTTGAAGTTATCTCTCACCGGCCCAATGGCGTTGCCCGGTTAGTGCTTCTCCATGTGAAATTGTGTTGGATTATAACTAGATTCGCTTTAATCTTTTGTTGCCAATCCAATATAAATATTGTTTAAAACCACGGAGGGTGTAGGAGGTCTACATAACTGATTTGCTGGCCCGTGCGCAGCGGAGAGGATAAAAACAAAATCCTGGAAGATTTTCTTGCCCCCCTAATCAATTGGATTGCAGAGAGGGACGAGCGGCAAGGGGGTGAAGGTAAATCTACGCCACCCCCCCATCCTCACTCCCTCTTTCGTTTTCACTCCCCTTTCGGCCCCCGGAATTAAGCACGGTGGCCACCGACTCAGAGGGAACCTCCGCTGGAAGATTAAGGAGAATAACATTCCAAAAGGAAGGAAATGGAAGTTAACCCCGCGATCTTTCTAGTCTCGATCTGGTGCTTTCAAAGCACGGTACTTGTGACTGCGGATTCCATCATTCATATAGGTAAGGTTCTTTTCCGGTTACATTTCTTTTCCATTACATTTCAGACTGGGGCTGTGTGTTGTGTGTACGTTCCCCGCTGTGTGTGTGTGTGTGTGTGTGTGTTTTTTTACACACGATGACTTGCTTCATGATGGTGGACCAATGTACCGACTAAAAGTTAGATGCAGACCCAAGCCCGAAGGCAAATTGCTCATTTCACTATCAATGCTTTGAATATTGTCTCGTTTCCAAGTCTCGAACTATTGGCAACTCGCTCCATTTCTCTTCACACACCCGCAAATACACACAACCATCCTCGCACTCTCACGCACGCGCTGCCAAATCTGGACCGCTTCTTAAAACCGCGTGCTTGAAGTATTTGAGGGTTGATTATATCGGGTTTCTCTGAAACAGGGGATATACCGACAAGGTGGAGGACAGACCTTGGAATGGTACAAAGCGGAGACAGTAGCTTTATTGCCGGTTTGGTGATTCGTCACTAAATAACCTTAGAAATGAATGTCGTTTTTGAACGATAGAGGAGGTGTCTTATAAGCGAACCGACCACCCGGATTTTCAATAGTCTGTTGTGTCGATTTACGCAGCAGATCTGTGGGAATAGACGAGGGGTGTAGCCTGAACTTTTGTGAGCCAAGTGTATGGTTTGTCATCTGATCACAATCTGTGACTGTATACCACCCTGTGATCGGAATTGTAATAATCCATCGGTAGTAAACGTGAGCGCGCGCACCCACACACGTCCGCGTTTGCAAATCCCTGAACCCAAAGTTTCTTTATATAAAGAACATCTCATTGGCGAATCCACTCCCCTAAATGCCAACTTTGGGAAGGTGGATTGGACTAGGTATTTGTATGTGGAAATGTAAGATGAAAATGTCTTCTCTGGCCAAACGCCCCCTCCTCTGGGAATGTTCCGCGCCTCTCTTTCTATTCACTCCAATTTCTCACACATTCTTTCTCCCATTTGACGGCAATTGAACAACAAAAAAAACTATTGTTGTTGAAGGAGGTTTTTGCTTGAATGGCATATGCTTTATGATTCGTAAAAGGTTTAATATTTTGTGGCGCCATAACGTGACTGAATTTTGAGATTCCCAATGTTCCGAAACAAATTCCAATTCCTGAAGGCTTGGATGCGGATTTAAGTAGTACAGTGTACCTTGTGTTCTTGGGCACAATGCTCATAGTCCCGTTGTATCGTAGATTGCACAAGATTAGCAAAGAGACAAATGTTATATTCACATCGAGGTAATTAATGTACCTTAGAATTCTAGATAATTTTTATTCCAACAATTCACATGTTTAATCCAAAACTTGGCGTCAAGTGTGCTGTCTTTGCTGCTGTCATCTTAGTAATAAAAAAACATAATACAAACCCTGAAATTCCAAGTTTGGAGTTTTTTTGATGTTGAACGATGCGTGCAATATTCCATAAACTTCTAAGAGAATGAATTGTTTACTTAATTGCATGGGGTTCCTGGTTTCGCCGCCAGCCTAATCATGAAATTAAATCCCGCTGTCTTTTTTTACACTGTGACAAATCTGGTCTGGGTAAATAACAGACACAATGCGGATCCCGAGCCGCGACTAATGAAAGGAACAAATTCATCACTGTACAATGTAAATCACTCGCACCTATCGCTAACGTGTTGCGACATCAGGACTCTTCAACCGCCACTTCACATCAATGCCTGTTTTACAACTTGCCACCGATCTCCAATCATACCCATCTTCCCTTATCAATTGATTGGTTTCGCGTTTAAGAGCCATGGAGCCATTGTCGCCAAATGGGTTACTTTTGTCGGCAGTTGTCCGATCTAATATACTGTATATTAACCAACGGGGGATGCAATTACATTGTATTCGTCCAATATGAAATGGACTCTTGCCTTATACGGAAGTTAGTATTTCGAAACTTCAGTTCTTCTGAGCTAGACTTAAGGAATTCAGAACTAGAAACACCAGGTTTCAGTCCACTCAATCATTCCTAGGAATAACGGTGAGAATATGGAATTTAGTAGTGTTTCAGTAAACAGCACACTGGAGTTTAAGAAGGCATTGGATAAGTGCAAAAGAGGCAATATGGATGTTGCCAAATGAAGTCAGGTGGGAGAAAGTTTATGTGGAGCATAGCTAATGGTATGGACAGGTTAGGGCATATATTTTTGTTAATATTTAGCCATTTTCTGTTGTGCATCATTAAGCTCATTCTCCGCTAACCCTAACCCAAAGACCCAACTTGGGAACAGAATCCTGTTCCTGGATCCTGGAGTAACTTCTTCAGTCACCTGAGAATGGGTCTTCCTGGAGTGGAAGCAGGTCATTCCCCCATCCAATGGGACATCCAAACAAGATGATATGTAGATTTTTTATCAAGCTTTATTGGTATATATGTCCATTCCAGTGCACATTCAAAAGGAGCAGTGCGCAGTTTACTGGAGGAACTCAGCTGGTGGAGCAGCATCCACTGGGGAAATAAGCTTTTGAGTTGAAACCTTACATTTATATCTCGAGTTGCTTGGAAAAAATAGCCAGCAACCTCTTCTCCAGTCTTAGTCACAATGCAGGATTTCTGACCCAAAACAACGGCAATTACTTTTCCTCTTCTGCTGCTTCACTTGCTGAGCTCCTCCAACAGATTCTCTTCCAGCATTGCAGTCTCTTGTGCCTGCATGTTCTCAGGGTATTGATATACTGTGTTCAACCTCATCATGTTAGGTGGTTGAACTATTAACTATTTTTGATACTGCATACATAGTATTTTTCCATTAATACTTGACCTAGAAAGAGGAGCCTCTTGTCCACAGCACTCACTTGTGACAATAGAGACAATATCTATAATCACCCACTGGTGGAGTGTATATGCTTCATGATTGTTATTGTTAATTGATATTATCTATCTCAATTCATAATTTATCCTTAGTATCTATTTCACATCTAGTTTATTTCCCACATAATCTGAGCTCACATTTTGTACAATATGGTATTTGTCTCTGTTTTACAACAAAATACTGCATATTTTTTTAAAAAGGTGGTAATTGACCCTATTTTTTCCAAAAACTTTGATCACTTTTCAAATATTACTGAATTTCATAAATTAATCAACGAAGTTTAAAAGAAAGAAACCAGCAAAGGTAATGGATTTAAACTGTTCACACAATGGTTCCAAATATTCAACCTATTTATCTTTGAACTGGGCCCTTGGTACCCGTGTATCACTAACAAAAAAAAACCAGTTGCAATTTGTTCATGCAGTAATTAGATATTCAAAATAGTATTCTTGATGAAAGTTGATCTGAACAGTTATTCACAATCAACAGTGTTAAATAACGGCACCTAAAATAATCAGTGACTATTTAATAATTTGGATGTAAAAAATGTAAGGAGCCAAATATTTTTCCTCTAGCAATCCAATGCAAAAGTTTATTCATATTTTTAATTACAAAATTGTGTACTATCTCACAAGCATTTTTTTCAAAATGCTTTCAATATTATGCAATATAGGGGCTTCATCTGTTGTCATGCACTTCACCAAGCACATCGCTATATTTAGTTACAATAATTACATGGCATCAATTTTTTTTCAGGTCCTTTTTTTTTCTCTGGAGTTTCACTTCGTACACTTTAGTTCAACCAAGAGATCAAATGTTTGGACCATATGCAAGACAGAGGAGCAGAATTAGGCCATATGGACCACCATTCCTGCTCCTTCATTCCATCATGACTGATTTATTACCTCTTTCAACTCCATTCGCCTGCCTTCTCCCTGTAACCTTTGGCACCCTTACTAATCAAGAACCTTTCAACCTCTGCTTTAACTATAACCAATGATTTAACCTCTACATCTGTCTGTGGCAACGAATTGCACAGATTAAGTGTCCTCTGGCTAAAGAAATTCCTCCTGATGTGCCATGTGGCACAATACTGTAACCAGAATGTTGGAGTTTCTTTCTTGAATTAGTCCATGCTTCCTTTCTCAATGAGTTTTCAAGGTGCTATGTTGTTAAAGAATATGCTAGGATGATCTTAAAGAGAAGAAATTGAATTGGGGATATGGCCAATTTCAAATGTAAGGTAGAGTATAGAAGAACATTCATCTATCGGATGAACACACAAAGGAGCTGACGGAACTCAATGGATCAGGCAGCATCTATGGAGAGAAAATGAACAGTCAGCTTTCCACCAGCTCCTTTGTGTGCTGCTCCAGCATTTGCAGTCTCTTGTCTCCTTTTACTGTAGGATGTTCAATCTCAGTTGTGATATTGAATTACTCTCTTGTGTAATGTAAAACGTTTAATATTTCAAAAAGAGATGTTCTCCCAGCAGCTGTTGCTCAACCAGTGCTACAATGTAGATGCACACCCATTGTATGACCATCTTGGATGCAGCCTTTCTGCTAAACTTTACATTTTACATACTATATTTTGAATGCATTTCATTAACTGTGAAGCTTCTCGAGCGATGCTAAGATTGGGAAAGGAAAAGAAAAAATGATTTTTATTTTATAGTGAGATAAAATGAGAAATTTACAATTTAAACCAGAATGGAGGAAGAATCTTAGATTTTAAAAGATGGGGGGGGGGGTGCGTGGGAGGCAGACTGACATGGCCTCAGACTGCCTTACAACATTTTATGAAATGTACTTTTGAAGAGTAAAATGATTGACTTGTGGGTAATACTATATTCAGTTTGCACAAGGCTATCTGCATAGTTTTAACCATTTCATTATATTGAAGAGGCATTCATTAGTGTTTTTTTGATGAATTAAGTTTATTATTGTGTCCAAGTCTAATCAGTAAATTTTGACAAGAGGGCCAGAATAGTTCTAGAGATTGGATTAAGATATATAAATCCATACTCATTAATTTACACATTTTCAAGGTGTTTAAAAGAAAAGGTTTATTAGAATATAGACCAAATGCAGGCAAATGTGACTATAGTAGTTTAAATGGGAATCTTGGTTGGCATGGACCAGTTGGACTGAAGGGTTTGCTTCTACGCTGTATGATTCTGACTCTCTATGACTCTGAGTTGCATCTCAAGTTTATTAATATCTGCACAGTTTCTTACACACAGTGAGTACTTAGTTCAGTGTTTTTGTTCATATTGCTCATTTCCCTGCCCATAATATGGGTTGGATTGGTGACCTTGGATGAGGCAGCTTGGGAAGAAGTGTGATCAAAATAGCTGATGGGTGTCCTGTGGATTCAGGTCACGAGCCTATCACCTGAAATATATGCTGAAGGTGTACAGGGGAAATATAAGAGGTGGTTCAAGTGAAATGAAAATAGGCAACAAAGGTAATGATTTTTCAAATTGATGCAACGTGAATGATCTGAAGAAGGAGTTGATAGACAGTACCTGTATAGAACTGAAACAGATATGTTCACATATTGTTCAAACCATCACAGACTGAATCCATAAGAGTATACCTTTTACTTTTGGAGTAGAATTAAATAACTGACTTGTATTGAATAAAATCTGTAGTTTAGCAACAGCAGTACAATCAAAATATATTACAAATAATCTAAATTACAAAATAATTATGCAAAACAAATTGAAATGATGATGTAATCTTCGTGGTTCATTTGAAAGTGTAATGGCCGAGGTGAAGAAGCTTCTTGTAAATCACTGAATATGAGTCATCAAACTCCTGTACCACACCTTGATGGTAGTAATGAGAAGCTAGTCGTGAGGATTGTTAATGATGGATGTTGCCTTCTTGATGCACTGTCTCAAGAGGATGTCTTTGATGATGGGGATGATTGTGCCAATGATGGAGCTGGCAGAATCTATAACCTTCTGTAGCCTTTTCTGATCTTGTACATTGGAGCCTTTGTAACAGGCAGTGATGCAACCAGTCAGATGTTGTTGTTCAGGCTAAGAACAGTGATGAGCAGGGGACTGGTTAGGGCTCTGTTCAAAGAAAAAATAATGGTACAGAGAGGGGAATTAGACATTCATGGTGAAAATGAGATAGTAAGGACTAAAAAAACTGGAACTGCTAGCGTTAGAAGTCTGGTAGGTGAGCATGCAAAGAGGCTGGGTTACAGAAGTTAATAAAACAGGTAAGGAAAAATAACATTCAATGGTAAGAATAGGCTGGATCAATAGGTTTATAGCACAGTTTTGCTGGTGGGTCCTGGGGCAAAAGTAAGGCTGGCTTTTGGCTTTGGGGGATTATGATCAGCAACTGTATCAGGATAAACTTCTAGGGAAATGAACTCTGTGACTCTGATGATGGTGGTGGTGTTCATGGAGGCGGTGGCAGAGAAAAATGGCAAGGCAGTGGAATGCTCTATGCCCTCAGAAAATGGGTTGGGAGGGAAATGTGAATGAGGCAATCTATTCAATAAGTACATTTAGCTCCCTGACTTCAGTCCAGTTCTTCAACCATCCTCATTTATCAACCTATTCTTAGGCTAACTACTTGACTCGTATCCAACAGCTTGCTTTGTACCATTCAGCGACAGGTTTGGAATTCATTTTCATAGCATGGTCTTCTTTGTGTCAGCCTAAAACAGAGTAATTTTAATTGTGGATTTCAACAACTGAATCTTGGGATAACCATTTCATCCCAGTAGGGTTACATAATGATCAGCTATCTGTTGGTCATTCTGAGAAGATTGTTCATTTTTGTAGATAATTTGTTAATGAGTAACCTGCTTTTGTATATTCAAATTACACATATTATCAGAGCAACATTGTAAATAAATCATTATTTAGATTATCCTTCACATAAATCAAGCGGGATATTTATCACCAGAAGCTTCATCTATCTGCTTTATTGTTCAAATCTTCTCATTGTAATAATAAGATAAAGTGCTTCTATTTTAAAAAGTGTAATGGTCTTGGTGCTGCTTTTTATTTAAAATGTAGCTCTGTCATTTTTATTCTACTTTCCTTTATCTGAAATGAAGCCAAAAATTGTTTAAGTACCTTTCAGTATGCAAATTTCTTTCAGTCATGGAACCCTTGAGTGTTGTCAGACTTTGTTGGTTTTTCACAATCTGTTCATACCCTTAAAGGGCCAAGCTTGCTGAAGACAGAGCTATCATACTGAAGAACAAAGTGTGGAATGAGTGCTTTGAGATTTTTAAAAAATCAGTGACTGTAGGGTCACTGTACGAGACCAGCAATGCAAAACATCTATGGTATAAGCTAACTTAAGTAAAATAATTAATGCTTGCCACCCCAGTGTTCAACACTGCTTTCTCACAGCTACTGATCTTGAAATTGTATCACATTCCAGAAGGAGGAGCTGCAAAAATAAGAAGGTATAGATTTAAGATCAGAGGCGAGAGATTTAAAAGGGACACCAAGGACAGATTCTTTGTGCAAAAGGTGGCCCATGTTTGTAATCAGCTGCCAGATATAGTTGGCTGATGCAGGCACATTAGCAACATTTAATGCCAAATAAATAAGTAGAAGAGGTGTAGAGGAGGTTTAGGGGGCTATGGGCCAAATGTGGGCAGATAGAACTAGCTCACTGAGCATGTTGTGCCAAAAGACCTGTTTCCATTCTGTACAAATCTGATTCATTCCCATTCCTCTCACAAACATGACAAGATTTGAAATGAAGTGGGTAACTAGGCAAGGTGTCACTAGGCAAGGGTAACTAGACGTGGTGATGGAGAGGGAACACTGAAAAGTTTTAGTTGGAAGAAAAGAATGGGAATTATGGAAATTGGATAGGAGTCCATAGAGCAGAAGGATAGAAATTTTGCACTTGAAGTACTTGTGAATCAGAACATATTTACTGCAATTGTCTCAGAAGTCAGTCCTGAACTACATGCCAGAGGAACGTTAGCAAATGGAAAACAAGATGAAGTTTGCAAGCCCATTTCAAGATGAGGGTCAGCAAGTGAATAACAGCCAGAAGGTATTCTAGGACATTTTATCCCCTGTCTAAGAATCTCACCATTTAAGCACAAAGGAACAAATGACACAATAATATTAAGGCTCCTGCTTATGTTGCTTGAAGGATAATTTCACAGTTGCTGATTGTAGTTGATGTGCACTATCAGGTGTTGCTGCTGAAAGCAGATTAGACACTGAAAATAACATTTTCCACTTGATATAGCACCACAAATGATGTTTGCATCAGTGTTAATGTATTATAAGCTATTATAATGGTTGTTCCCTGAGCTGTTACAATAGCTGGGCACTGTTGCTCTTTCAACATAGAATCCTGTCCCCCTGGACTAAGGAAAACTGATCTGAGTGAACTGTGGGCATTTTCTTTTCTGAAACTGACTTCACTATTGTATACTGATACAAGCTTTGGTGAATTGAATATCTTTTGGCTCAATTTGCAGGTGTAATCTTGAACTGTAATTATTGGCAAGGTTTTCAAATGTTTCAATGAAGGAATGTCCTGTGTTCACACTCGCAACCACAATCTTTTTAAAGGTATCTGGAGTGTGAATTTTAGAATCCTTGTTTGTCTCCTAAAATCAGTAACAGCGAGCACAGGTAGGTATTTGAATCTATGTCTTTCTCATCTTTGGTCTGTTTCCACACATCAACTCAATAACCATTAAGGGGGTTGTATGTCTGTTCAATTTGCAATTTAAAAAATAAATTAACATTTATTGCTTCTCAGTATGTCAATCAGGGTGGTGGGGGGACTAATGTAGAACCTTATTTGCCACAGCAATGCACTTTTGGTATTATGCTTTCACTTTACCATAAAATGCCTCTCCCAACACAGATGAGTACATTACCCATCTGATATTAATAATTATCTAATACCAGTTAGTAGTCAAAGAAGTGCTGATAATGATCAAAGAACCGTTCTGCTTTTTACTTTGCCATTTACCAGCACACAGATGAAAAGGATTGCACTTCACACAGAGTGTCTATCAGTGCCAGCATCATATGTCC